>NC_141043.1:40372500-40672500 GCF_052040795.2 Danio rerio | reverse complement strand
CTGTCGAGTTCTTATGGGTTACACACACCAGTATCTGCTTCTAACTCGAAAGAGCTTCAGCCAATAACAGGGGACACAGGGAACAACTCCAAGGCTTTTCAGCTTTTGTATTTTAACTTTCAGTTTGCCCAATAATACAATACTGTAGCGCTTGAACAGTAGTAGCGATACCAGTAGCAGCGATAGCAATAGGTTGATAACCTTAGAAAAGGAACAAAATATATAAAATATACATTATTCGCAATACTGACTTAAACAAACACAATGTAATATAAATAAAGACAGTTCCTTCACAAATTTTGTCTCAGCATTATTAATTTGCATATCAAAATAATACTTCCCAATATTAATGCAAGCACCCCACTTTACATAAACCATTCACATAAATGAACAGCATGATTAACTTAATATTGTGCACAAAGTATTATAATGCACAAAATAATGAACTACAGTGCAACAAAATAGTAGCTGTCTTTTATATTGCACATATATTATGAATAAGGCAATGCATGTGGCAGTCCTTGTAATTAGAAAAAGTCAATTCTCATACCATCAGTGTCCCTGAGATGACCAAGTGCTGATGTGCCTTCCCTTCCTTACACACTGCAGCTTAAAACTTTCTGCATGCAATCGTGAAAGTTTATTAATGCAGCGATCGCGTTCTTCAGCTTTCACAGCGCGTCTGCATGCATGCACTTGCCATGTGAGTTTTTTTTCTTTCCGCATTCACTCGGCACTTCCCGTATCTCCTCGGCAAGTTCCGTATCTCCTCGGCAAGCTCCGTCAGCCAATTGCTTCCGCCAAACACTTTCAGTTTCGTTAGTTCCGCCTAATTCCTCCATGCATTGATTTGTATGAAGTCCAAATTCGCGATTTGACTTTACACCTCCCACTTGAACTACTGGTTCTTTGAACCCAAGTTGTTCACAGAATTTAGTGCGTGTTTAGTGCTGTTCCTCTATAGGTATTAAGACAACTAAACGTCTTACGTCTCTGTGGAGGATAGTTGCAGGGATTCTGTCAGTCAACTTTTTGGTTGTGACTTTGGCTTTAGCAGGCTTTACGTTTGAGACTGGGTAGCTTGTGAAGACTTTAACATTCACATCTCTGACAATACCTTTGTCATCAGCATTGACTTGGATGACTCTGGCCAACTTGTACTGACTCCTCAGTGCATTTTGGTCTGCTAACCAGACGACATCTTCAACAGCAACATTCCTTTCCTTGGTGTGCCATTTGTTTCTTACAAACAAGTTTGGCCCTGCTAACTGACTCCATTTCCTCCAGAATTTGTTAACTTCTCCTTGGATGACTTTTAATCTTTTATAAGGATAGCCAACAAAATCAAAGTCACCTGGGTCTCCCTTTGGTCCAGATCTTCCCAACAGAAGAGAGTTGGGAGTGACATATTCTACACAATCCTCTCTGCTCTGCGTCCTTGCATCAATAGGCCTCTCATTAGCCAGGTTAGCTGCCATATAAAGGAATGTTTGAAATTCGCTCCAAGTGAAAACACCATCACCTCCCAAGTTGTGAAGGGCTCGCTTTACTATGCGAACAGCGGCCTCTGCTGCTCCGTTCCTGTGAGGAGAACTTGCAGGATGGATCTTCCAAACCCATTCAGTTCCGTGTTTAGCAGCTTTTTCCTCTAGCTCAGATGTTTCTAACTTGTCCAGGAACTTGTAGAGTTCTGTGAGAGCAGGTTTAACTCCGATAAAATTTGAGCCGGGGTCGGACCATAATTTTCTTGGATGACCCCTCAAAGCCGTGAATCTTTGGTAGGCTAGCATAAACCCTTCAGCAGATTGGTCACTCACAATGTCAGTGTGTATCGCTCTAGATGCCATACAGCAGTAAACGATTCCCCAAACTTTGAGATGTACTCGCTTCCTCACTTCATCCTTTACTATGTATGGTCCAAACAGGTCTAAAGTTGTGTATTCAAAGGGTGCTGCTGGTTCTGTCCTTTCAGGAGGAAGGTCTGCCATGATTTGCTCACATCTCTTTGCTCTTGCCTTCCTGCAGATCACACAGCTGTCTACAACTTTCTTGGCTAGTCTCCGACCTTTAATCACCCACGCCTTTTTCCTCATTCTTAGAAGTGTCCCTGCTACCTCCTCATGATTTGCACTGTGGGCTTCTCTGGCTAATAACATGGACACCCATGCACTACAAGGTAATATTGGGACTGCTCTCTTTTCTTCATTAAAGATCTGTATTCTTCCACCACAAACCAAGAGTCCTGAATTTTCTCTATACACAGCCAGTCTGCTAAGTGTAGTGTCGGGAAAAGTCACACCCTGTTGAGCAGCTAGAAAGAGTTCTTTCAGAATATACTCTTCCTCTTTCACAGTCAGCATGGTTTGTTTGATCTTGTTTTGCAACACTTCTTTTCTTTTTCTCTCATTTGAGTCCTGATCCCTGAATCCTAGCCACTTCTTTACAGCACGCCAAACCCAGCCGATGACTCTGACTAGCTTGGTTAAATTGCTGTATTTTTCCTCATCCACTAGTTTCTTAATAATTAAGTCACGAGGTGTTCCTTTTGGTAAGTTTGGTCTTTTTCCATTTTCACCAGAGTCAGAAACAACATTGATTGAATCACCAAGGATTGAAACTTCAGGAATTCCTTTACCTGCTTCTGCCAGGTCCCTCTTTGTTTGAGATCTTGTCAGAACTGCTGAGAATGTTTTCCGTTGAAGTCTGTTAACATTCTCCTTGGCATCAGCAGCAACCTCAGCAGCTGATTTCTTTGGCCACTCCTCTACTGAATATCTGAGGAATTGTGGTCCCTCCTGCCATTCGGACTCTTCAGCAAGATCTTCAGGAGTGCCTCCTCTAGTAATGATGTCAGCGATATTGACATCCCCTGGTATCCACCACCAGTCACTTACTGATCCAGACTTTTGGATTTCTCCAACTCTATTTGCAAAGAAAGTTTGGTAGCCATAGCTATCACGTTGAATGGCCCCCAGCACCGTTTGACTGTCTACCAGGTGAAACCAGCGCTCCACTTCCATCCGCCCATGCTTTTCAAAGTACTTCCTGAGTCGTGCAGCGAAAACTGCACCGCAGATTTCAGCCTTCACAGCATCTCCTTTCTGGTCTAGTGGTGTTAGTTTTGCTTTAGATTCAACTAGTCTGACGTCTATCCCCTGGTCTGTATTCCATCTTAGGTACAATACAGCTCCATATGTTTTATCACTACCATCTGAGAAAGTGATTCCCCAGGGTTTTCCTTTCCAGCCAGGAGGTGTAAGACTTCTGTGGAACTTGACCTGATTAAGCTGCACATATTCCTCAAATAATCTGATAGCTTCTTCCCTGAGGTTTTCAGAAAGTGGCATGTCCCATGTCTCACGGGTTAGACTCCCCTTTCCTGTCTCTTGGAAAGCTTTCCTGACAAGAATTGCACCCTTCTGTTTGGCAGGAGTGACAAGACCAACTGGGTCATAGAGGCCAGCAACTTGGCTTAACAGGTGCCTTCTGGTCAAAGGGTTTGGTGTTCTCAGTCTCACCTCACTTTTTAAGAGGTTCTGACCCGTTCTCATTTTCTTCTTTCTTACTGAGAAATTAATGGAAGCCATGATGTACAGCTTATCCTCCTCTACCAAGTACCCTGTGCCCAAAGCCTTGTTGTCTTCATCTCGTAGCTGGTTTGGTAGTATGATTGTTTTAGATTGAGAGATTGATTCTTTTGGAACTTGACTTGGATCAACCACTTCATTCCTCCCACTTTGCTCCGACCGAACCCATGGTTTCAGTGCAAATCCGCCAGCTGCTAGAATCTCCTCTAGCCCATTTGTTATCTCTTTCAGTCTCTCCTGGCTATTATGGGATGTAAGGATGTCATCCACATAACTGTCCTCCTCAAGGACTCTGCACTCTTCTTTTAAATGAGCAAACTTTGCCAGCCTAGCTGTCTCACGCATAGCTAACTGTGCAATGCATCCAGCAGGACGATCTCCAATGTTAACTCTAGTGATAGCGTACTCACTTATTTCTTCGTCTTGAGTGTCTCTCCAGAGAAATCTGTGAAGATGAACCTCACGCTCTTCCAGCCACACTGAATTGTACATCTTTTTTATGTCTCCAAGAGCAGCAAATACTCCCTTCCTGAATCTTAGCAAGACAGCTCTGATTGGGTTGAGTACATCTGGTCCTTTTAACAGAAGATCATTCATGCTTAGCCCTTTGAATTTCTGACTACTGTTCCAGACAAGTCGCACTGGAGTGGTAGTTGAATGCGGATTTGGTGCTACCAGGTGACTAACATACCAAACAGGTCCCTTCCATTCCTCAATTACTTGTTTAGTAAGCTTTGTTGCTGCACCTCTTTTCACCATGTCATGGACTTGAGCTGCATAAATGTCCTGCCATTCTGGTACCTTTTTCAGTTGCTTTTCTGTTCTGAGGAAAGCAGCTTCTACTCCACTTCTGTTGTAAGGAAGTGTAGCTGGGTCCTGAATCCATGGATACTTTGTATCCCAGTGTGGAGCTGTGCTGTGGGTATCCATTTCAACATATGTGAGACCCTCTCTTATAATCTCCAGTTCTCTTTCTTCTGCTAGGGTCATCTCCTTCCCTCCAGGCTGACAGTTTCCACAGCGACATCCTCCACATTTTGGCTCACAAGCTGTGCCAATACTATCCCATTTCCACCAGTCAATAAACTCTCTGTTGCTTGCTAGTGAACTTCTTGGGCTCTTTCCCTCTTTGACAATATCAGTAATTGCTGGTCTTTCTGCTTTTTCTATGATTTCTTCATACCTGGCTGCAGCTGTTCTCATGGACCGAGCAAAATGTGTTTTGGACTCGTATGCAGCCATATCCACCACTTCAAACAAATCAGGGTGTGCTCCAGCCACTGTTTTCCCCAGCGGGCTGTCCCACAGGACAAGATCCCCAACAATCTTCACTCTTTGTGGAGCGAGTCTGCCCTCTCGGTGACTGATGAGGAGATCTATTTTTCCTGGTCTTTTCAGTTCTTCTAATTCCACCTCTGGAAAGAATTCTCTAAGTTTCTCATGACTTACGATTCTATGAACTTTGGCAATTTCTTCCAAACCATAGCAGATCAACTGATGAGCCTTCACTGTCCCCTCAGGAGTTTTGACTCTAATCCTGAGAAGGTATCTATTTGTGCTTACTCTGATCGCCATCTTGCCAACTCCATGAACCACTAGAGTGATTTTTTCACCTCTCAGCTTAAGTCTTTCAGCAGCTTCATGGGTGATATAGTTTGTATCAGAAGCCAGATCTATCAAAGCGCCAATCTTCTGTCCTGCATTCGTGGTTACTTCCATCAGCATCATGATAACAGGAAGCTCCTTTAATCCACTTTTACTGACCAATCCCTGCTGGTCATTTCCTGAGCAGTTTATCATCTTAACTTTGTTGGTGAATGCTTTTTTGCATTTCTCAGCCAATTCTGGAGAAAGTTCAGCCAGGAAATGTTCCTGCTCTGCAGTCAATCCACTTCCTTTTCTACTATCTTTACTGATGGTTTTCCCTTCATTCAGGTTCTTGAGGTCCCATTTTGGACAGAGGAAGTAATGGTGGTCTGAGAAGTCTCCTTTTTTGCAATCTTTGTTTCTGCAAAGGTAGTTATCACTGCACCTGCTGTCATCCTCATGAACTCCCAAGCACTTTTTGCATGCTCCTAGTTTCCTAATGATAGATTTCTTCTCTGTCAGCTTCAAGTCTTTAAATTTTCTGCAGAAGAAAATCCTGCCTCTATGTTTCTCTGCCCCACACACGATGCAACCAGCTTCTGTGGAGTCTTTCTTTGTCGTTCTAGTAAAAGCATAATTCTTTTCAAATTTTCTTTCTGGCTTTTCCACTCTTTCTGAGATCCTAAGTTGTTCCAGCCTTTCAAGCACTTCTTCCTGTTTCTGAAGGAATTGTAACAGCTCATCAAAGTGTTTGTCTGGTGTGATGTTATTTGCAGGATCTGTCATATATATGAGCCATTCTCTTTTCAAGAGTTCAGGTAACTTGCTTTCGATGGATTTTATCACAAGAGGATTCTTCATTGCTCCAACGTTTCCAAGATCTGTGAGATCAGCCAAGGCTTTTTCCACCATTTGGATTAATTCTATTACCCTTCTTGGTTGGTTTCCTCTCAAAGCTGGCATTTTCTCTAGTTCCTCTACAATTTCCATGGCAATTGTAATTTTGTTACCGTATCGGTTGTCTAACACCCTGAATATGTCATCAGCAGTGTTGTAGGAAGACAATCTGAGCTCTTTTGCGATTCTGTCATCCACGCTATCCACTAACTGAATCTTTTTCACTTCAACAGACCCAGTGGGCTCACCTTGCTTCTGGAGATTTTCCCAGTCTCTCTTCCAACGATAGTAATCTCTCTTATTACCAGTGAATTTAGGTAGACTTGTTGGTTTAATTTTTACCACTGGCATGATCTGTCCTGCAGGTACCATTATGTTTGGATTGTTTGTCATACTCGTGTCTAATGCTTGTGTATCTTCAGCAGCTCTTCGTGCCCAAGCGAATTCAGCTTTTCTTGATTCAAGCTCATTGCTACACTCTTTCAGTTTGCGAACATGACTTTCAAGATCCTTTCTCTCAGGTGCTGGAATCCATCTTTCCCATTTTAGCAAAGTTACAGTTGCCTCTTTCACCAGTCTCATCGAGAGCTCCAGTTGCACTTCATAACTTTCATATCCAGTGCCATCAACAGGCATAGCGGCTGTGCGATCGCAGGCTTTTTCAGCTGCTGAAATTGTGGTTAACACATCACTTTGTCCATATCTTTGCCAGAGATTATCTTGTACTATCTCAGTTACTTCGTCAAACTTTGCATTACATTCTTCCACAGCTTTCTTAAAGTCAGCTTCTTGCTGTGCTGAAAGTTGTACCTCTGCACCATCTTCTGTAGCTTCAATCTCTGCTATTAATCCAGCTTTATAGTCATCATTAGTTTCAAACACTTTTCTTGCTCCAGAAGAAAGCTTTTTAAATTCTTCTTTTAGCTCTGATTCTATAAGTCGGTGTGCTTCTCTACAGAGAAAGTTAGCTTGTTTGGTAAAGCTACTTTTTGCAGTGGTTCTTTCCTTTTTTAGCTGTTTAACTGATTTTCCTAATGCTTCCTCAGCCATTTTCCTTGAATTTTTCTTTCACTTGGTGTCAGCAGAACTTTGTCTTTGGACGTCACAAAGCCGTTGATCTTTATGTCCAGCTGCTACACTCTTGGTTATCAACTGTCGAGTTCTTATGGGTTACACACACCAGTATCTGCTTCTAACTCGAAAGAGCTTCAGCCAATAACAGGGGACACAGGGAACAACTCCAAGGCTTTTCAGCTTTTGTATTTTAACTTTCAGTTTGCCCAATAATACAATACTGTAGCGCTTGAACAGTAGTAGCGATACCAGTAGCAGCGATAGCAATAGGTTGATAACCTTAGAAAAGGAACAAAATATATAAAATATACATTATTCGCAATACTGACTTAAACAAACACAATGTAATATAAATAAAGACAGTTCCTTCACAAATTTTGTCTCAGCATTATTAATTTGCATATCAAAATAATACTTCCCAATATTAATGCAAGCACCCCACTTTACATAAACCATTCACATAAATGAACAGCATGATTAACTTAATATTGTGCACAAAGTATTATAATGCACAAAATAATGAACTACAGTGCAACAAAATAGTAGCTGTCTTTTATATTGCACATATATTATGAATAAGGCAATGCATGTGGCAGTCCTTGTAATTAGAAAAAGTCAATTCTCATACCATCAGTGTCCCTGAGATGACCAAGTGCTGATGTGCCTTCCCTTCCTTACACACTGCAGCTTAAAACTTTCTGCATGCAATCGTGAAAGTTTATTAATGCAGCGATCGCGTTCTTCAGCTTTCACAGCGCGTCTGCATGCATGCACTTGCCATGTGAGTTTTTTTTCTTTCCGCATTCACTCGGCACTTCCCGTATCTCCTCGGCAAGTTCCGTATCTCCTCGGCAAGCTCCGTCAGCCAATTGCTTCCGCCAAACACTTTCAGTTTCGTTAGTTCCGCCTAATTCCTCCATGCATTGATTTGTATGAAGTCCAAATTCGCGATTTGACTTTACAATTACTGTTCATTTATTTGTTTGCTGGAAATTAGAACTGAATTTAGAAATATTTTTTAAACAAATATTTGTGCTTAACAAACTAAATTAATTATGTATAGGCTAATGATATCTGTGCGTGCATCATGTTTCCTTATCACCGAAAGAGAGTGAAAGTGAAAGTAAAGAATGAGGAGGCTCATTCTCGTGCTTCAGATGCTCTGTTTAACTGTTTTCTCGCTAGTAAAGTGTTCAGTTTTTCCAGTTACAAAATTCGCTATGTAAATAGCAAATGCGCTATGGCGCAACGCCTTAAAGGGAATGGGAGTCGAGACTCTGATTGGTTTATTCTCAAAACACACCTATAACTTAAGAGAATACGCTCAACCCTGTTAGACCATGCGCCAAAGCGGATTTTTTTGTCCTTAAAATAGCAAAAGTGGATTCAGACTTCCCCTAATGCTTGTGCGCCCTGCACTTTGGACTTTGCACCTGAATCGTCAAACTAGAGCTCTAAGTGAGTTTCTAATGGTGCTCGATGAAAATAAGAGAAATCACAGCCAACGGATATCACAACCAGCAGATAAAACCAAAATAACCATTTATTAAACAATGAATATAGAAATTTAGAATTTAATTTAAATGACCAAATCAAACAAAAAACAGGAGTTTTGCCAAAACAATGCTATGTTTTGTTATACGTTTTAGATACATGTCCATCTTTAGAGATTTTCATACAGATCACCTGAAAAGTGAACCACAGACCTACACCCTTCCATAAATGCAACCAATAATGTTTTTAAAAGCAGATGTAAGAAAAATAAAAGAGCACCTTTACTGCATAGTGTTTTACATTCAGTTTCTCTATTTTGTGGAACTTGTGCAAATCTATGCTGTTGAAAATGCAAGCAAAATAACTGCTGTACAAATGGTAATACATTTTTATGTATCTCCAAAGTCGCAATACCATTAAAAATTGTGTCCCTCCATGTACTGTACATAAACCAGAACTCTTTGCTTCAATAGTCTCAAAGGTATCCCAGGACAAACAAAGTTAATACTCAAATGAGCCATAACTAAGAACTCCAATTAGTCTCCTGAGCTAAACAAATGTTCAGATAAGCTCTGGAAAGCATGCAAGAGAGTTTTGACAATGTGGTGTCGTATAATGATTAAGTGAGAGGTTCAACAAACACTGATGAATAAAAGATTAAATGGCTCTTTTGGCCAGTGATCCATTCATAATCCTGAAAGCAGTCCATTGAATTGGTTAGAGCAGTTGTGTGCCAATTGCGCTCAATGGGTTTAGATTTTTAGTTATGTCTATATGGTCACAGATTTTATTTTTAATGAGATGAAAGTGACATTTTATCGAACTAGAACAAACTATTTAACTAATTGCCACTGTATTATTTTAAATGTATTATTACATATTTATATTCATAATTGATTTGTTATGTTTTGTTTCAAAGTTTGAAAATATGAACAAATATATTTTTAATGAAAATCCTACAATTATAATGATTTAATATAATGATTTGATATTTTAAAAATTATACAATATTTTAAAATGAACTAAATAAACTTCAAATAATATTTTGGAGTTTTAAAATTTTTTCATTTGCGAAAAACTGTTTATTCTATTTATCTGAAACAGATGATTAGTAAAGTTTTTATAAAGCGTTGTTGTCGTTTATAAAGTGGCGTTGTCTAGCAGTTGCAGATCGCTGGAGTACCACAATTCTGCCACTGAAATGAACTACAACTCCCATCATGCAACTCAAACACACCAGTTCCAATGTCATGAGAAATAGGAGTTTTATCATAAGAATTGGGTCCACCAATAGGACCCTGATTGATCCTATTGTTTCACTAAAGTTGTAATAGGTATAGTCTATCGTACCTGATTATAGTCCAGTATTACAACTACACTGAAAAAAATAATTTAAAGATGATTCCTTGGATTTACTTAATTTTTTTACGTTAAGTGGTTGTAAACAATTTATTTGTGTTGAATTTAAACAAACAAATTAAGTTGAACTCTATTAAACTTAATTTGTTTGTTTAAATTCAACACAAATAATCTGTTTGCAACAGTTCTGCATGCAACACTTTTTTCAGTTTATTAATTCTGTGAAATCAAGTTATAATTTATATAACGTAAAAGCATTTCATTTTACCATTATTACGACATTTATCCAAGTATAGACCTTTTCATATACTGATGTCTAATTAAGGCAGGGATTATGAAATTTATATTGCATACTGTTTATTTGGCCCAGTTGGCACAATTATACATCTACCGTTAGCCTCCTAGCTACAACAAGCTAACGCAGCTCTGATTAGCCACACAACAAGGTATCCCGATAATAGCTTTTGATCAGGCATTCACCTCAGATGATTCCTTAGGGTCCTAAGCGGCTCGATTCCAGGGGGAACTCGATTTTTCACCAGTTTACCCAATGATTGCACACACAGCTGAAGCTCATGTAAACTGATTAGTTGGACTACAGTATATACAGTATACTGTTCTCATTCTCAGACACATTGCTGAGTCTTGTTTTCCCAGTAAAGCATTTCAAAGCATTTTTCCCCAGAGAACGAGGGTTGCGTAGCAACCATTTTGTTTTACAAATTCCTCTATATTGCTATCATGGACATTTAAGAGTTAGGAAAGCCTAAAGTCAATATTTAATAGATTGAAATCATCGGCTTCAGCAGGTAAAAGACTCCCTTTCAGCTCTAAATGAATAATCAGATACTTCAGCTTGATAAATATGAAGAGTTTGTCGTGCTTCAGCATGTAAATCCTCAACAACATTACAGAACAACAGAAGTGGATGTGTCTGCAGGGACAAAAACTTGTGTGGCTGGCACTTCACAGTGTGAGATATTGTCCGTGACAGACTATAATTAACAGGAAGTTTCCTCTGCTCTGCACCTCATACACTCTGTCCTCCATTCTTGACAAAAAGATAAAACCTGTGTGTGGATATAGGGCTGATTTCCATAAACTGAGGTTGTTAAAATGACAGTGTTGCAATTTAGTCGAAGCAATTTACATCCCTCCTGTAACACTCACTGCCAGAGTCTATTTTGATTCCTGCTGTCTTCACATCAGTATAAAACTCACCACAGCTGGGGAGTCATTTTCATGCACTGCCATGAGATGTAAAAATAATTTGATTGCTTTATCGTGGCGTGTAAAACAAGACAGGTTCTCTTAGGAAAAAGTCACATGAATTAAAGGAACGGTTTTAACAAAAACATTTTCACTATTGCTAACTCACCAAAAACACAAATTGAAAGTGAACACTGTGTTATGAAAAAAGTCAGAAATGCATCATTAAAAACACTACAAAAAATGTCTATGCATCAAATTTGACAAGTTCCCCAAAGCTCTGCAACAACTTTGTTGGTTTTAAATTGTTATTTCTTTATTCAAACAACTTCTTTGCTGTAGCTCTAGTATCATTAACTTAACACACAAGGTGGTTTTTAATTAGCAAATAACATAAATATTGCAAATGTACTGTAAATATTAGCTGAGCAGCTTACTGTAAAGTCCAGGACACGCCAAGTCGACACCAAACAACTAGCCCCGCAAAAACCCAATTGTGTTGTCCCCTTGCATTTGGTCCCGTCTTAACGAAAAAGCTGCCCATGAATTATAATATCAATTTCCCGCCTAAAGTATCATGGTCGCGGATAGAAAAATAATGTCAGTAAATCAAAATGTTGACATTGCATATAAAATTATACCATGAAAAACCGAGAACTAAACGCAGAATAAAAAACAATGAGGTCGTCTACCAAAAGATAATGAATATAAATCAAAAATGAAAACGCATTTAGACAAAATCAGTTTTACTGCTCATATTTGAATATTTTGGGTTTACGGCCTCTAATCTTGCTCCTACATTCTGCACTTGTGTTTCTAAAACATGCAATGCAAGTTTAATTTAAATCATGAGCAGAATTCTGTGTCCTCATTGCTCCACTAGTCGAGATTGACAGTTGCTCCTCTAGCCAATCAAATGAAGGGAAAGTTGGCATCACTCCAATGCAACTTGTGGCTGCTCAGGCAGGGATTTGTTTGCTTCATATAATATAGACGTCTGTCAGTGATCGCAAGGATTCATATGCTATATGTACTGTAACTTCATACACCAGTTCATGATTATGGGAAATTCATATTAATATAAACATTTATACTGTAATATCAGACACTTGTCCGTGATCGCAGGGGTTTCATTTAAATATTATATACTGTAATATCAGACACCCCGTGATCGCATGGGTTTTATGTAAATACAATACTGTAACTTCAGACACTGTCCGTGGTCTCAGGGGTTTCATATAAATACTACTGTAATTTCTGACACCTGTCTGTCGATCTGGCTGTGCCATAAATGTATTATTTCAAAGGTTCTCAAAATAAAAGCAAAAGAGGGCTGCGTGTGATGAAATCATGCGTTACAACATCATCTTATCTGATGTTTTGTTTTGGAAATATATGCCATATATATTATGACACAGCCAGTTGATTAACCCTGTGATCATGGAAAGACTGATGCCGTATTAATGTTGATATTGTTAGGAATTCTCCGGAATTACAAACGTGTATGAAGTATATCTAATATCTATTTGAAACTTCAGTAAACAAACAGATCCCTGCCTGTCAAACTGAGAAGCTATGAGTTGCATTGGAGAGATGTCAACTCCCCCTTTGATTGATTGGCTAGAGGAGCAACTGTCAATCTCGACTACTGAACCAATGATGATGCCTAAGTCCATCCGTGACTTAAATGAAACTCGCATTGCATGTTTGCGAAACGCAATCGCAGAACGTCGGAGCAAAAGAGCGAAGAAAAGACTGTAAACACACAAAACATTTAAATATGAGAAGTAAAATTAATTTTGTCTACATGCGTTTTCATTTATGATTTACATTTGGAACACAACCTTGTTGTTTCTTATTCTGCGTTTAGTTCTTGCTTTTGCATATTATCATTTTACACGCGATGTCAATATTTTGATTTATGCACATTATTTTTTCTATCCACAACCACTATACTTTAGGTGGGAATTTGATCACATATTGAACACACTAAACAGATGAAAGCCACATGAAATAAGAGATCATGCCTATCGTTTGCAAATATTTGAAAAATCTATCAAAATGAAAACTAGCCCCATTGTGTTACAACCATCTAGCCAGACCCAAACCCAATGGCCGACTGTCAGCTTGGTGTGTACCAGACCTGAGGCTCGACACCAGACATGCTCGCTCTTGTTGGTGTTGTCAATACGGCAACCAATCTGGTAACCTCCAGTAAGTAGAGAGGAGTTGGGTGAAAAAAAAAACCCCTCCCCAATGTTTTTAATTTGGACTGCAATAACTAGTAACTAGTTCCACATCTCTGGTACTCTAGTGTAGGCTACATACTGCATCTTTAAAATACTGTTTCACACCAGTGCTGCATCCAAACAGGATAAATCCACCTCCATTGGGCACTTTGAACAGAAAACAATCATAGCTGTCATGAGTGGTTCCAAATCAAAGTGCTCAAAGCCACTCCAAAGGCTCAAGGTTTCCAATTGTACAAGTGATAGAATTTTTGTACTTTGTGAAACATGATGGAAGATGTTTTTTTTTTTTGATCCCCTACAGCCTTCCTTCCTTTGAAGCTTTCATTCTGGAGGGTAAACCGGTAAACCGGTTTAGGCCGTAGGAACGAGCCCTCCAGAAAGGAACCCAACCTACTTTGATGTCAATGCCACTGGTTCTCAACTATCGCGTGACCAAGTGCGAGGTGACAAGTTAGAACAAATCTGGGGTCAGTTGGATAGAAATACTGTAGCAAGTTTGACTAAAAAGCAGTCAGAAAACGAAATTAGACCAAGTATACACAACATCGATGTAGACAAATACTGAAAAGTTTTTCCATTGCATTTTGAAAAAGTTTCACATCGACAAGACATTTTCGAAATGATCCGTGTTTACACTCTCACTCACTCACTCTCCTTTGGCTTATTCCCTGCTTTAGTAATGAACATGTTTTGTTTTACCGTCAAGTGCCTTTCTTGCCACAACCCAGCATTAAAAGTATGCCAACTTGTGAACTCCCAGTGCTGTAAAACACCCACACACTCTCCTATTCACACTACAGCTAATTCGGTTCATCCAAATCATTATTTTTAGACTGTGGGGAAAACAGAAGTACCCAGTAGAAACCCATGAGAACACAGGGAGAACATGCAAACTCCACACAGAAATGCCTGATCTAGCTGGGACTCGAACCATTAAACTTCTTTCTGTGAGGCGACTATGATGACACCTTAGTCACTGTGCTGCCACAAAAACAACCAAAACACTGTATTATGTACTGCATGCCAGGCTAGTATATGGTTTGGTCACCTTGTTATAAAACAGTACCTGTGGGAAAGTGATGATGTGATGTCTGTGACTCGGTGCTCATGTCTATGTATAATTTGCTGTTTGTAGGTTTCCGCTTTTGGTTGTAAAGTAAATCAACATTTAATGCTTATAAAGCATTAACTACCATGTTCTCCGCCATTGCTGTGTATGTTTGTTTGTGCTTGCTTTTAAACTACAGTACCCTAAACACGTACTATGCACCTGCGTGACATCATTTAATTTCAGAGACTTAAGATTTCAGGTATTTACAGTGCTCAGATATGAGGACACTCCTCAAAAATCGTTTAAATTTATATTGGTAATAGGAAGCTATACAATAACATATTTGTGCATATACATTAGACTAAACAGTACTTAAGCCAAATTTGGAGCTAATCTAACAACATAACTTCCGATAATGGTGCAAAAAGTAAACCCAAATGTATATGTTATAGAAAAATATTAAATACAAATTTATAAAAAAAAAAGAGGAAAAATCAAGAGAAGCAAAAAAATTTAAAAACTAATTTGAAATTTTGTAGATTGTAAATTTTTTTTTGCAATATTTGGCATGAATTTAATTGTATTATCTTTCAATTTCTCAATATGTCTGGCAACCAAAATATTTTAATAAATATATCTGTTTAAGAAATATGTTTTGTTTAAATGCATCAAAATACACTGCCTATATCCACTGAGAAAAAGATAAAAATATACATTTTTTAAAATGCGGTGTACTCAGTTATGCTGGGCACTGTACATGGATGCGTTTTCAAATATATTTTAACATAAAACACATCAGGGTTATAGTTGTGTGTGTGGACACTTCAAAGTCTATTAACTTTCAAGTGAATACACACGGATAACCCACTGCATGATGAAAAGGTCTTATAGCTAAACAAAAATAAATAAATAAATACAATATTTTTTATGAATTGCATTAGAAAAAAAAAACAAAGTTACAGATGTGACAAGGTGTCAGGAATAAATATTGATTTCATTGTATTTGTGAATTTAAAACTCAAACCATCACAGCACTTTCGTTGACACATAATTTTGCTTCTATTACACTGTCAGACAAAAGTCCTGCCGTCGATCCCAGTAGTAAAAGCAACAAATAATAGCTTGACTTCTAGTTGATCATTTGGTGGCAGAAGGTAGATTTTTCCGAGGAATCACCTGTTGAACTGTATCCCAATCCTCACAAATACTGCAGAAGACCTATTGGAACCCGCATGGACCCAAGATTCTCACAGAAAAGTTTGGTGAAGGAAAAATCATGGTTTGGGGTTACATTCAGTATGAGGGCCTGCGAGAGATCTGCAGAGTCAATGGCAACATCAACAGCCTGAGGTATCAAGACATTTGAGCTGCCCATTACATTACAAACCACAGGAGAGGGCAAATTCTTCAGCAGGATAGCGCTCCTTCTTATACTTCAGCCTCCACATCAAAATTCCTGAATGCAAAGATGGTCAAGGTGCTCAAGGATTGGCCAGCCCAGTCATAAACATTATTGAACATGTCTGGAGTAAGATGAGGAAGGAGGCATTGAAGATGAATCCAAAGAGTCTTGATGAACTCTGGGAGTCCTGCAAGAACACTTTCTTTTCAATTCCAGATGACTTTATTAATAAGTCATTTGAGTCAGTGCAGAGATGTATGGATGCAGTGGATTCATTGGAGTCATACACAATATTAATTCATTTTCCACTGCACCATGAATATATTCTATACTGTACATTATTTCTGTTAAGTGACAAGACTTTTGTCTGAGCAAAGTCAGACTTTACTGTCCTAATTAAATAATTAAAAATCAAGACATGATCATATTTAATTTTGGTAAGATAAGTGTAATCTAGAGGCCTTTGCCTTTCATATAAGCCACTTCTGATACCAAATGATCAACTAAATGTCAAGTTATTATTTGTTGTTCCTATAACTTGGATAGGCAACAAGACTTTTGTCAGCTAGTGTAGTTTTGACATAAATAAAACTATATCCTTCATGAAAATGTGTGATATTTGCATGGAAATGCTCATCAATAAATGCCTCTTGTGATTCCTTTTGAGACTTTTCAAAAATCTTCAAATGTGATATAAAGGTAGTAAGGTACAAGGTATTGTGCTCAGTTGTTTAAATTACAGTAAACAAAATGCTTGATGCATAAAGCTTTAGTTGGACTCACAACTTATTTTCTAATGGAAAAAACCCTATTGTCAAGATGTTGCAAGACTTTTTGGTGGCCTACAAAAATATGCCAACACAGCAGGATATTAGAAGAACGAATGAAATAAAGTTCTCCAATACATCTGTTTGCCATTTTTAAAACTCAACTCGACCTAATTTAGTTGGTGTGTTTTTGAGTTTGAACGAAAGTAGATCTCCAGGTGCAGCGCTCAGCACCCCTGACCCAGAAAGTCCAGTATGTATTCCTAATACAGGTTGCAGTTGGCAATCCTTTTAATTAGAGGCTCTATAAGCTGTTAGGTCGATTTGTGGTTATTCTGAATTAGACCCTGAAAACCGAACATTCAGCATCAATGTCAAGCAGAAAAATATGAGCACAGCCTTCCCCCGCTGAACAACAAGTGGTCAGCAAACCTTTGAATCATCTCTGCCCAGCCAATGACAAGTTGATTTACGCAGTTCCCTGGCAACAGATTTGGCTTACAGTCTTTCATTTTCTAATCTGGAAGCTGTCGGAGGGTCTCAGCATGGTCGGTTTAATGCCAGACAAAAAAACAAGCCCCAAGGAAACACTCTAGTACAGAATCTGCAGCAGAAATGAGAAAGGAAACTGAACTCAAAAATACTGGGTTGTGTGCTTGATTCATAAAAGATTTAAATGGTTCTTGTAGCCTAAGGACGGTGTTAAATATAGATGAAAAGCATGGATACAGTGTGGACAACAATGTCAGATAGTTGAGACTGGGGTAAGATGTGCAGTAAAATCAGCAGGAGATGTCAAAAACTATAACCAAGCAAATTTACTTGAGTAGAGACAGTTTTCGGAAAGTTTTAGCAGAGAATCTGAAATGTTTGTAATGAATAAAGGTTAAAGGAGTTGCATTTAGATTAATACGTCATTATGTACAAGCTCTGCAATTCTCTAGACAGATGAGGTTATTAAAATTACACTGTGATGTGTAAATGTCACATCCTTTTAGGTTTGCCACAGCATAAATGTTCTATGCCGGGGTGTCCAAACTCAGTGCTGGAGGTCTGATGTCCTGCAGATTTTAGCTCCAACTTGCCTCAACACACCTGCAAGGATGTTTCTAGGAAGTCTAGTAAAAGCTTGATTAGAACTTGTTTTTCCCATGTTGGCGTGGATTTCCTCCGGGTAGAGCTTAGATCAGCCCCCAAAAATTAAACTCGACCCTATACCAAAGCCCGTGCACTTTTAACTGTAAATATCCAGCCAGTTTTTTTAATTAGCTACAATTCTGAGTTGTTTGAACTACAGAAATTAGTTTAGATTTACCTTACCTTGCTGTCAGGACATTGAAAGCCAGCCTGATCTCACGAGAAAACGTAAGTATTTTACGTTTTGCCAGTTTAGTGGCTAATTCGTACGAATTCGTAAGAGTTCAGTCGTCTGAAATTGTACGATTTTAAAAAGGAGGCGTGGCTCCTAACCCCACCCCTAAACCCAACCGTCATTGGGGAATGAGCAAGTCGTACTAAATTGTACTAATTAGATCGTACAAATTCATACGGATTAGCCACTAAATCAAAAAGTTACGAATTGTCGTTAGATTGTGTTGTGAAAGCTGACTGTCATTCTTTCTGCAAACCTGTCAACCTTCTTGTTTTTGCCGGGATTCTCCCATCTTTTCATCGTTCTATCCCACTATTGTCCCGTTTAGGCATTTTTCTGTATCTTTCTATGAAAAGTAAAAGTAGCATCAAAGAGCAGATATTAAATATGATATAGTCTAATTGCAAGAGCTATTCAAGAGATTTATGCTTTCGCTTTATTTTGGCTTGAAACCACAGTGAAATTAATATAAAAACAGCTGCATTCACTATGCAGCCTCTGAATTAGTCAATTCATGTAACGTCTGGTTTCACACCGCATGTGCAGGAAGTTGCTGCGGGCCTTAATGCAGATGAAAAGTTAAAAAAAATGTATTTATTCATAAAGTTAGATAGGTAACTAAAAATAATAGAAATAGATCGACTTGTGCAGCAGCCACCAATCAGCTGCGGGCTGCAGGCAGAGACGGTGTGAAAGGCAAACGCCTGCATGCTGCTTCTGCACTCCATACGTGCTGTGCACAGGTGACTGATGGATGCGCTCCGTATAAACACACTGTTCTCAGATCAGCTTCTGCACAAGCGATTTGAAGATGAGCGAAATTGAACGCTTTAAGATTTGAGTGTGTTTTTAAACAGACAAATATACTTGATGTGTGGCTGGTCAGTTGGCATTTCAGTGTGGAGTTTGCATGGGTTTCCTCCAGGTGCTCCGGTTTACCCCACAGTCCAAAAACATATGGTACGATGAATTGAATAAGCTAACGGGCCATAGTGTATGAGTGTGTATGTGCGTGAATGAGTGTGTATGGGTGTTTCACAATACTGGGCTGCGGCTGGAATGGTATCCACTGTGTAAAACATATGCTGGAATAGTTGTCAGTTCATTCCACTGTGGCGACCTTTGAAATAGAGACTAAGTCGAAGGAAAATTAATGTATGAATCAACATTTATGTACAAAGGATTTTTTATTTATTTATATGTATTGGCTAATTCGGCTACTAACTTGTCTTGTACTAATCTTGTCATCCTTTATAACATTGAATGCCTTAAATTAATTTTCAAACAGCGCAAAATTATTAGGGAAAAAAACCCACTGTTCGATGACTAAATGGCAACTCGATCATCAAATGGCAACAAATATTTTTCAATAAACTGAAATATTTTTCCATTTCAAATTTTCAGTTACGGGGGAAAACAAATGTGCAATTCTGAATCTGCTTCATGCAGGTTAGTGGGCTTGATAAACCACCTGAAGGAAACACACTCTTTCCTCTCCATATGCACCAGACACCTTCTTATAAACACACTGTTTGCTACTACATTTTACAGTTGAAGTCAGAATTATTAGCCCCCTTTTGATTTTTATTTTCTTTTTTTAAATATTTCCCAAATGATGTTTAACAGAGCAATGAAATTTTTACAGTTTGTCTGATAATATTTTTTCTTTTGGAAAAAGTCTTATTTGTTTTATTTTGGCTAGAATAAAAGCAGTTATTAATTTTTTAAAAACTATTTTTGGGACAAAATTATTAGCCCCTTTAAGCTAATTTTTTACAGAACAAAGTCTACAGAACAAACCATCGTTATACAATATCTTGACTAATTACCCCATCCTGCCTAGTTCACCTTATTAACCTAGTTAAGCCTTTAAATGTCACTTTAAGCTGTATAGAAGTGTCTTGAAAAATATCAAGTAAAATATTATTTACTGTCATCATGGCAAAGATAAAATAAATCAGTTATTAGAAATAAGTTAATAAAACTAATATGCTTAGAAATGTGCTCAAACAATCTTCCCTCCATTAAACAGAAATTGGGGAAAAAATAAACAGGGACGCTAATAATTCAGTGGGGCTAATAATTCTGACTTCAACTGTACTTCAAATATAAAAGTACACAAACATTTCTCTCCCCAAGTGGCCCGTCGCTCCTGAAAGGCACTTTGCATTCTCAATATAGCACAGCAAACACCTACTGCACATAAACAGAGATGCTTATTCATATGCGGGACTCTTCAATCCTAAAGGCGATTGCTCTGATTGTGTCAAGCTGAGAGATAAAATGGGATGTTCTCCACAGCTGAATCAATGCACTTCAAGGAATAACACATCATTTACTTTACCTCACGTCATTCCAGACCTGAGTAACTTACTTCTGTGGACGTTTTGAAGGAAAACTGATGTCTTTTTTGAAAGCAAAGACAATAGCTTTCAAGCTTAAAAAAAATGATACCAAGGGATAATAAAAGATGTCTATACAACTTTTACCCTGTATACAAACACATGATCTAAATCCAGAAGATAGCTTTGTGTCAACTGCAAGAATGTCTTTTAACTTAAGTTTTTGTCTACAAATGTAATAAAAATCTCAAACTAAAAAGTTTTTTCTAGACAAATCAAAATACTGTTTTTTTTTTCAGAATAAGAAGTCAATATTAAATAAATTTTTTCCTTAAAACCAAGCTAAAAAATCTGCCAGTGACGAAATAACTTATTTTATTTTATTCATTCATAGTCCCTTATTTATTAGGGGTTGTCACAGCGGAATGAACCAAACTATTCAGGCATTTGTTTTACACAGCGAATGTCCTTCCTGCCACAACCCAGAAAACACCCACACACTCTCACATACACACGGCCAATTCAGTTAATACAATTCACCTATAGCGCAGGTTTTTGGACTGTGGGGGAAACTGGAGCACCCGGAGGAAACATGCAAACTCCACAAAGAAATGCCAACTGGCCCAGCTGGGACTCAAACTAGAGACCTTCTTGATGTGAAGCGACAGTGCCAACCACTAAGCCACCATGCTGCTCGGAAGTAAATGTAAACACATTTCAAACTGCAATCAAGATTACATTACACACCTCACTGGATCATTGTTTTGAGAAAAAAAAGACATCATTTATTTTCTTATTTACAGCATGAAAACAAAACTTTTTTTTCTAAATATATATTTGGCCTAGGAACAAGACACAATCAAATAATCCTTTGTTCCTATTACTGTAGGTTGAGCTGCAGGAAAATGTGGCTTATTTTATTTTCCATCAATCTGTTGATCCATCTCACCATTCATATTGTGGGCTAAACAACTCATGTGGAATGTATAACAGGTATGCACAAACAGAAAACTGTCTGTGCAGATAATGTAAAAAAGCCCAATGCTTGTCCTTTTCTCCCTAGTAATTGCAGCTTAGAAGTGCATAAATGCTTTCGATCCAGAAAGTCAATTGCAAAGGCATTTAAAAAAAAGAAATTGTTTATTTTGGTCCAGTCAATAATCTTAGTAATAATAATTAATAATCCACTCAAGAAAGATTTTTTTATTGGCACACAAATTTTGTCGATTTTCTAATTTATTACTGTGAAGCACCTGAGAAACTCAGTTTAAAAAAAAAAATATTGTATAAAATGCTATTTAAATAAAGTGCTTTAGCTAACTTGACTAATAGAAAATAGAAAAAAAAAACAATAAAAATAAAATGGAACTGCATTTTTCTGTGCATAAAGTACACTATATATTAGTGAAGCTTAAAATCTTTCGTACTCCAAATATGAAATATTTGTGTGTATGTGTGTGTGTGTGTGTGTATATATATATATATATATATATATATATATATATATATATATATATATATATATATATATATATATATATATATATATGAAACAAAAATAAATAATTAAATAAAAAATAAATAAATAAAAAATAAATAAATTATATATGTGATGTTTTTTTTTTTTTTTTTTAATTTTCCCAAATGATTCTTCCAAAAAAAAATTTCACAGTATGTCTGATATTTTTTTTTCTTCTGGAGAAAGTCTTACTTGTTTCATTTTGGCTAGAATAATAGCAGTTTTTAAAATCCATTTTAATGTCAATATTATTAGCCCCTTTAAGCTATATATTTTTCGATTGTCTTCAGAACAAACCATCGTTATACAATAACTTGTCTAATAATTACCCTAACTCGCTTAGTTAACCTACTGTAATTAACCTAGTTAAACCTTTAAATTTAGCTGAATACTATCTTGAAAAAATGTCTACACAAATATTATGTTCTGTCATCATGGCAAAGATAAAATAAATCAGTTATTAAAAATAAGTTATAAAAACTATAATGTTTAGAAATGTGTTAAAAAAATCTTCTTTCCGTTAAACAGAAATTGGGGGAAATATACAGAGGGATTATAATTCTGATTTAACAGAGTATTACTTGTTTTCCATTGTCTTAAAAATCTATATTAAATTTAATTAACCCAACTGGCATATCATTTTGTTTCATACTTTAACAACAGTCCTATTTTAATCTCTGAGCTACATCATTTCTGGCATTTGCTGCTCCCTTGTTATGCGTTAAGGTGAAGTCCAATCGGCCATGACCTTATTTCTAGATTACCTTTTTGGTGGCGTAAAAGCTTGGATGTTTTTTTTTTTTTTTTTCTCAGACAGAGAGAGGAAGTATTGAATCCATCTTTAATTATCTTGAACCCTGCAGGAAGAGAGAGATTGCAAAAACTTGCTGTGTCCCGCTGCCAAATTGAAATGTAAATGCAGTCTCTGTTTGCTCCTATTTAAGCAGAGCTTGCATACACATTTTCCGCGCTGTGCCAGACAGGGAGATGTGGGCGACACTGTTCATCCGAGTACGAATGGAAATTATATGCATGGATAGGTGCACCTACAGCAGTCATGCTTTAAATGAGATTTACACTATTTATGAGTGTAATGAGCGTGCTGCAGGGCAGAAAGAAATTAATGGAAACTCTATGAATTTCCAGATCAGTTGCTATCTATATTATTGTACACTTTTAAATGAGGATGGACTACAGTCTATTTGAAGCCGTGTAAGCCGTGCTTAACAGGGAATACGCTTTATCTGCGAATTGCTAAGTAATTGGAAATTGCTTCCTTCTTGCGGCCTCTCTCACTTCTCTAAGGCGTGTATTTAACTTTCAGTCACAGACAATTTGCTTTTGTTTCGCTTCCATGTGAAATCAAGCTGCTAAGATGATGTAGGACCAACATTTTTGCTTGACAATTCTGATCATACACTGTAAAAAATATCCAGAAATTAGCAGTTTTATATATTTTGTGATTCATGTATTCATTTTCACTCATGTATTTATGCTTTTGAATTGCATTATGGGATTGTGATCTATCTCCCAACTATGTTTAACATTGAAAAGTTTGAACAAGTGATTTATTTAAATTTTTATTAGTTTAAAATAGGGCTGGGTGGTATTTATTAGGTACTTATTGATCGAACATCATTGTCAATAATGATTAAAAAATTTTTTGGTATGTAGTTTCTGTATGAAGTGATATAGTTTTATTAAAATGTGTCTGCTGATTGCGCGCCTTGAAAGGAATGCCAAAAAGCTTAGGGTGTAAGTTTGTTGTTTCAAATCGAGGTGTGCAATTTAGGGCAAATAAGGAACGATGCGCACATGGTGTGCAAGCCGCAAACACGTGATGCACTCGCATTTTCCAGGCAATTTACACCTAGTTAAAAACATCTTTCCAAAATGCTCACGTGCGCACCGCGATTCAAGTAGAACTAGAACAAATCTTCATGCTTTGTATGAAATATTCACACTTCATTAATAATGATAAAATAGTTACCTTGAGAGTTTACGACAGATGTAGAGATCAGGGTCTCAAATTGCAATTATACAAACCAATAAATGTAAAACACTTGTACACGTTCACTGCATGCTGTTTAAAGGTTCAGGACACCCTGGAGAACTTTTTTTTTTATATTAACAGATGTGTGTGTGTTGAGCATCAGTTAAGACAATGTTAGCACCTGTCAGCTTTAATTGTGGGGAAAACTGGATAATTTTGAGCTTTTGTCAGCTAATTTCAGCTTCCGGGTTTAAAATGATTTTTGGGGCGGGATCAAAATCGGCGACGTAGCGCAGTACTGCAAGTGCAATGATGACGCGTCGGTTTCTCATTATTATTCAAAGCGGAGTTTTCTTATCCTATGAGAAGAGCCGGCTGCTTAATTATTCATCAGACCTGCCAGAGTCAAGCCCGAGCTGTGAGACATAGACCTACAGTTCATGAAGGCTCATATGTGTTTGTTTCCATGATCCACGGGGTTTGTTGCATGTGTTCCCCCGCGATCTTGTCAGGGCCGATCATACAGCAAAGCTGTGTGTGTTGCAAGCATTTTTGTCGGGAGAGCAGCACGAGAATTAGAGAATGGCGGACGCTGTCTTTTATCAGGAGTTCGTTCACATTCAGACACATCACTGTGCTGCTGTGTTCGCCTAAATCCTCCAGATTACCAGCAGGGCTAATGGTTAAAATAGACAGGTCAGGAGACCTGCTGCACTGAGTCTGCTGGATACGGGGATTGAGGGAGAAGTCTTTGGTAAGGGTTTACATAAACACACGTATCTTTATAATGATATAAATTGTGGTTATGTGTATATGAAATAACGAATAACAAATGTTGCAGGGCATTAAATCACTATTCATTTCTTTGCATTTTAACTTTGTAAACTATAAACTCAAGCGTCTCCTCACGGTTTGTCTCATTTTGTGAGCTAACTGACAACAACAGTTGTTCGCTTAAGTTCTCCCCTTCTGGCTACGCCCACTCCTGCCCGATGCTCGCGGAGCTCCACGCCCATTAATCATGCATCTTTTGAAAAAATTCTGAAGTAGACTTTAACCGAAAGTGGGGGGTGTCATGGCCCTTTAAAGCTACTGGATGTCTATTAGCATTAAAAAAAGACTGACTGTAATATATCGAAACATTTGCATATTAAGGGCAAAATATAGATGAATATATATATATATATATATATATATATATATATATATATATATATATATATATATATATATATATATATATATATATATATATATATATATATATGAAAACCAGTAGAACTGTGTTATATATTTTGTGTACTTACATTACCCCAAATGTTTCAATGAATGTTCAAATCAGGAGAGATAAGCAATTCCATCTAATTTATTTCATTCTATGCTAATGATGTCACAAACCTTTATTTTTTGCTTTGATTTTATAATTATATAGTGTTCAACAGAAAATTAGAAAATAATAACATGGAACCACATGAAATTGAACAAATGCCAAGTATTTTTTAACATTTTAGCTAAACTATCCCTTTAATAAATTGACAGTAAGCAACTATAGAGAGCCAGCCAGAACACTACATACAGAAGAAACTTGCCAAAAACATTCCACTCTGCCAAGATCCGCTCTATTAAATGTAATAATCATCATCCAGCAATACTACCAAATGAAAAACTGAACATACTATATTATTTTTACTGATTGATAAAGATTATTTCAGCAGCAAATGAATGGAGTTCTAGAGGTCGTAAGATCGGGTGCAACAGTTGCTGGCGTGGGTCTGGATTCAGTCTGTGTCTTAATTCTCAAGCTGCCAAGCCATTTGGGATGGACATGTTTTTTCATGGAATATAAAGTATCCTTTTGAATAACGAAGTGCAAATGTTAGCAACTCTGGGTCTATTTTGGAATAACAATGTGGGATCACAGAGAGCGTATGGCACATTATTATCACACCGGAGCAAAGCAGGTGACGAATTATATATTGTAACTTTATTGACATTAGCTATAATGCATTTTTTAAGTCATGAAAGTTTTTTAATAACTTCCAGTGACACATCAGAGTTTTTGCAATGAGCATAGTGATGAGTGCCCTATAAAGGGTTTCTCAACTGGTGGGGTTGTGACCCATAAGAAGTTTGACTGGTTCTGAGTTAAAGGTCTGCATTCCCAATCAGATTTCTTGGGGCGTGGGAATAAATTTTAGAATAAAACGTGGTAGCAGTCAGTAACTCTGTGTAGTGTAATTAAACAGGAGCAGGCGGGCTAAACACATAGCATTCCCAAGTCCTAACATTATTTCAAAACAGCATATCTGTGATTTCCTAATTGTTGAGCACAGGTACAGAGCATTTACCAACATGGAAGATCAAGATGAAGCAAGGTGAAGATGAGTTACTGTTAGGAAACCTACAGCCGGCCCTCCCTATAAGCGAACTAAGCGGCTGCTTAGGGCCCTGCCGCTACTAGGGGCCCCCACCACGCGCTAGTGGTCTGAGCCATTTGCTTGCTGAAATCGTTTTTATTTGCATTGTTAAAATGATGTTTATTGATTGTATATATATATATATATATATATTAACAATAAAGAAACAAAGATGTATATAAAATAATTGAATGGTCATTGAAAGGTGAAGGTCATATGATCAACAGGAAACTCGCAGCATCTCGTTTCTCTTATGTGTTCTGTTCTCACGGTTCGAGTTTATTCTTTAAAGGTAACTTGCAAGACAGATGGTCACCAAATGACCAAATGGCCTTTGCTGTATTTCCTGCCCCTCACCTGATTTTTAGTTTAGAAAAATGGCCCGTGAAAATAAAACGAATCTATTCTTCGGGAGGAGAAGCAGAAAATGATGATGGGAAGAGACTAATTTTTAGCATTTTTAAGTAGTAATAAGCATGATGTTAAAGACATACTCTAGTGGCACATTTATTGAAAATGGGCATTTGCAAATTAATAAACTTTGTCTGAAATATTTGATCTTTGCTTGGTTTAACAGACAAAGCTTAATTTTTTTTTTTTACTTTTTAAAATTTAAGCTTGAATTTCAATGAAATGCAATTTTACTGAAATGTCTTTCACTGGCATATATTGCACACTGATTTATATATATATATATATATATATATATATATATATATATATATATATATATATATATATATATATATATATATATATATATGTATATATATATATGCTTATAAAAGCTGTCCTAATTGAATTAATCCTAGTTAAATCTCTGAAACTTGCATCTCAAAAATCTGGACACCAATAAGAAAATAAGTCAAGGGATAAACAGGGAATAATAAATACTTGCTTATTTACTTTATTTAAGGATCAATCCTTGCATTGTATGATGTTAATTGATTTTTTTTTTCTTTTTAAGTAAAAGAAATGTGGCAAATTATTAAGCTTAACATTTCTGTTTTATTGACTGTATACAATAAGCAATAAAACCATTGTGGGCTGATATGCCATGGTATTACTCCACTAATAAGAGCAAGGTAGGGCCCCAAAATTATTCTGCTTAAAGCCCCCAAATGTTCAGGGCCGGCTCTGTCTACATCAGGCAAGTCTGATATATGAGAGTCTTTTTCAAGTGATAATACACTGCTAAAGAGTTTTACTCTTTAGCAGTGACAAAACCACTCATGTCTCATCACAAACGGCAAACAAAACAGACATTTAGCCTACAATTGTAGCACAACCTACAGTTTTATCTGTTTTCTCTTTTTTCTAGTAGCAATTTAAAAGTGAGATTTTGCAAACCAGATCTCATTTTAGCGAGAAAGTAATTTAAATTACTTAGTAAATTATTCTAAGCGGGCAATTGGTCAACAAAGGCTGAATATACAGAGGGATCGGTCAGATGTGGAAAAAACCTCACGTGATTTGTCCCGCTCAGACTTCTAGACTGAGTGTCAACCATTTTTACAAAGCAAGTTTTCTTGGGATTAATTTTCAATGCTGATGCAGAAAAAAATATGTTAGACTGCATATGTATACACTGTAATAATTATTTACCAAAACTCAGACAACATTTTTTATTTTAATAAGTAAATCAGTTTTCAACTAAACTAAGCTATTTAAAGTTTAACTTAATGCTTTAGTCAGTTTGAATGATGTGGGTTGAGATGATAAGAAAACTTAATTTGAATCCACTTAATTTAGGCAGCAAGAATTGTTTTACAGTGTGTGAACATAAAAATTCTTCCACAAAACCTCAAACAATTTATTATATTACATGCATTAAATTTTTTGTAACGACAGTTTTATTATTACTTATTACACGATTTGAAGAAAAAAAAAGAAATAAAAAAGAAAAAAAAATTGTCTGTTTTTGTTTATTGTTTGGCTCTGTCAGAGAGGTTTCTTCACATTGTGAGCAGACTTGTCAGTGGCTTATGAGGATGATATTATTTGAAGAGCTCAGAGATTAGCCAGTGTGTGTGTGTGTGTGTGTGTGTGTGTGTGTGTGTGTGTGTATGTGTGTGTGTGTGTGTGTGTGTGTTTGCATGATGAAGTGGCCAGACCGAGACGCACTCAAAGCCCAAAGGCAGACGTGACTGGCAGGAGGATTTGGACGGAGGCACAACACTTGTCAGCCCTGGAAATGAAGAGCGTTTAAGACCTGACAGAATTTTAATTTCCAGAGTTTATGAGATGTGAATTTAATTAGGGCTATGAGCCCTGGTACAAGGATAGCACTGCAGTAAATGTCATGAAGATATTAACTAATTTACATTCAATTTAGAGTAAACATCTTGTATGAAAGATTATAAGTATTTTTTTTAAAGATAAATAATAATACATGTATTATTAATATTAAATGTTAAAGGTAAGTAGAAAAATGTGTGTTGGGGGGGGGGGGTGATGAGATATACAATAGAATAATAATGTTTATTTTTTATAGGTCTGAATTTTTTGTCATTTATAGTTTTTTTTTGCAAAAAATAACTAATAGTTTTAATAAATATTTTCAAATAACTATGTTATTTCTAAAATAAGTTCATTTTCTCCGTGACATAGTACATAATATTTTATTAGTTGTTTTGCAAAATACTATAGCAGTAAAGTCCATATGAACAGGATGTTGCTTATTTCAGTATGTGTAATGATTCAGAATGGCAACAGAGGTGAGGATCCACATGGAGGATCCAATTTATTAAAAAGTGTAGCATGCAGATAATCTAAAAAGTATTGTTGGTGTAGCAGTTAAAAGGTCATGGTAGGCAGCAGCAAAACAAACATAAACAAGGGGTTAAAACAACGCTTATACTAAAGTAATGCTTTGAAATGCTCACTACTACAGGCAAACAAGACTTCACACTAGAGTTTGAGCTTGCAAAATTTTGTTATAAGGTGCTGCGAAAAGGGACAGGATTAAACGAGATGATTAGACATTAAAAAAGCAAGTGATTGCTCCATATTTTACATTTCTCTACAGAGAGGTCATGTTTTGATCTTCGCTTGGTCTCCCGCAGCCATGTGATGTGATTTTGCAGGTCAGTGTTCATGAAGCTTGAACTTTCCAACGCATCGAACTGTAAAACCTGTCGCAAGAGCTTGCGTTTCTGGTCTACAACATGCATACGATGGAAGTATGTCGGGCAAAAAGTGCAGTGTGTCCATGACTTTAGCATGGATGTGTGTTTGAGTGGTATGTACATAGTAACAAGTAATCAGTCCTGATCAGCTTTAAGAAAACACTGCTAATATTCATAAGAGTATGTTAATGTACTTAAGTTTATTGATGTAAAGTTGCAATAAAGCCCTCAAGTTGACATCAGTAGATTAACTTGCATGTATTAATAATTCACCTCAAAAATAACAATTAAGCAAAATAAACATTGTCATTTAATCTTGTTTTACTTTAAGACTTTCTTCATAAGAAAAATAATTTTAAAAAATCAAATTTCAGAGGAGAGCTAATATTTTTGTATTTGGGCAGATGAACAGATAGATGGATGAATGGATAATATATATTAGTAAAAAATATATATATACTACAATATTGTTGGTAAAACAAAGACACAAAATCAGAAGGTTTGTTTTAGTAGCCTTTAGTAAACAAAGTACAAAAGAGCCTGTCTTCAGCATCTCAGGGTTTTACAAGATTGCTGATCAGCCAGACTGAAGCCGCAATCATTCCAGTGTCTGTCTTCTGTTAGTGAGTGAGTGGGAGTAATAAAGAACTGTGAACACTATATAGTGCTGTCTTGTTAGCAGAATTTGTCTGTTCCTGTTCCGTCTCACTGAGTCACACTTTATTCCTTGAATAATTCAGATTTATAAAAGACCTAGAACATTAGAGGGTGGAACCAGGCACAGATATCACTAAATGAATCAGGCTAATGCAAGTCTCTTTCTCAATCAAACTGATAATTACAATGATTAAGTGAACAGAAATAGATTAGCAAACAGCTGAAAATATAACAACTTATGCATTCTTTGTCCTCAATCAGAGCTTAAGTGCAATAAAAATCACTATATATAATATTAATTTTAAATGTAAACATAAAAAACACATATAATAATAACAACAACAACAACAATAATATTAATAATAATAATAATAATGAGACAGCCTAAAAATCTCAGTTTTTCATGTTTATTGGTGTAACATAAGGCTAAACATGCAAACAGTGTTCCTTCCAAATGCAGCTTTATTTGAGAATGGTCAGACAGGCAAGGGTCAAAAACCAGCATATGTAGTATAAAATAGGAATGGGTGACGTGAAACTGATGTTTTGACAGTGTCGAGATCCTAAAGTGTAAGTGTTTCGAAACACTGCACCGAAGCATTATCCAAAACACCCGGGTCATGTGTCTAAAGTGTTTTAAAAGTAACAAAGACTTGCGTTAAATTACTAAAACATTGCGTACAGTCAAAGCTGTGAATATGCGTACCCAGTAAAAAATTCAGATGTATGAAACACTGCATACGCAGAATCCCACACATATGCAGTGTAAAAGACAACCCAGAAGTGTAATTCAAAAACAGGCAAATGCTCGGGACAGGCGGCATGAAATAAAAAATAAAAAAAAGTGAAAAAGCATTCCAAACGTCACTGGACACTGAAAACAAGGGACAAGAATTTATGAAATGAATGCAACACGAACTGGAACTATTGTGTGTGAGAGGTGCACGATAGGATGCGTAGTTCTTTTCAGTGGCAAAATTGTAGTTCTAGTAACTGCTAGATCGCTGGTGATCATAACAATTGGAATTACTAAGAATGAATGCGAGTAAACTGCTTATTCATTCATTAATTTTCCTTCAGCTTAGTCCTTTTATTCAACAGGGGTCGCCACAGCGGAATGAACCGCCAACTTATCCAGCACATGTTTTACACAGTAGATACCCTTCCAGCTGCAACCCAGTACCGGGAAACACCCAAACACTCTCACATGCACACACATACACTATGGACAATTTACCAGGGACTCAAACCAGCAACCTTCTAGCCACTGAGCCACCATGTAAACTGCTGAATAACGTTGAGAATAACGTCTTGCATATTCCAAATAAAATAAAAGTCTAATTTAGGGCTCAACTTTGCTAAAAAAAAAAAAAAAAAAAAGACTTTTTAGATATTTTTTGCAAAAAAAGGCCCTAAAAACATTTTTATATTAGAAAAAAAAATTCATTAGTAGCTTACAGAATAAAAGAAATATATTTTTACTCAAACTTTACTTAGTTTTTTTCCTAGCTGCATACAGTACTATTAGTAGTAGTTGTCTTAATAATGATAATAATAATAATATAATAATAATAATAATAAACATGTATCATTTTATGTATTTATATAACCAAAATACTAAATATAATGTAACAGAAAATAGCAGTGTTTGTTCATTACACACAGTAAAACCCAAAAAGTTAATGTAGTTTTGAGGAAACCGATTGCAACAAACCGTTAAAAACTAATTCTAATGAGTAGTGAACTTAATCCATTTGAGTAAATGAAGCAATTTGAGCACAGTAAAACCCAATAAATGAAGAGAACTCAAACCAACTGAGAACAGTAAAACCCAAGTTAAGACAACTCAAACTGTTTGAGGAAATTGATTGCCATGAAGGAAAACCATTTGAGTTAAAAAAACTAATCTACATGAGTACTGTGAACTAACTCCATTTAAGTTGACGTGATGAGGTATGTAATTATCTCATTACCTTCAACACTGAGTTCAAAACTCTTTTCAAATGAGTAAATTAATTTTCAGTCTTTGAGTTAACTACACTTATTTCATTTGATAAAGTTGACTGTTGGATTTTACAGTGCAGAAAAACTGTTTTAGTTTTGCGGAATTTTGTGGACAAGGTCATGGCAAAATACCTGTCTTTTGTTTTTATGATTTGGAAAGTAGTTAGCTCCTGATCTCAGGTCTGGTGTGCGGCAGCTGCCTATCGTCTCTCTGTGGAAAGAGTCGTGGATCAGAACCAATTCTGGCTTTCAGCAAACACAAGAGCACTTGACCGTTATCTGAACCAAGCAGGTATTGCCTAGTGCAAAGCACCTAAACTGATCCGCCCTGTATTTCAGCACTCCAATTCTGCAGCTCTAACAACCCTGCCAAAATGCTCCATTATATACAGGGGAAATAAACATCCAGGCTGTGAGTGCCATCTTATGTAAATCCCACAATGTGCTGAGTAGAAATTATAATTGCGCCATAAAACCCACTGCCTGACACCTGGGTCTATGGTTGGAGGTCGTACAAAAATTATACCAGAGAAATGAACCACAAGCCTGTAGTGCACAAACCTTGAGTCGCACCATTCACTTTAACAGATTCAGAAACCTCAAAATGTCAAGTGTCAGACCCAAATAACACATTAGCGCTTTTCCTTGGGTTAGCATGCAATGACGCAAGCAGCATTAGACCATGACCTTTTAAAATAATACATACAGATTATTTTTTCCCCTCAGAACTCACAATTTTGTAAGTAAATATGAACACAAAACTAGCTTAAAAAGGCACAAAAGGTAAGCTTTTTTTTTAATTCAATGTCCAAAATCCATTATAATGGTGTTACATATTTTGCTGACTTATCTATTTACATTATCTCAAATGTTGGGAAGAATGTTCAAATCCAGAGAAATAAGCAGCTTTAATTAGTGACAGTGTGTGTGCTGTGTGTTGACATCCCTCGATCTCGAGTTTGGTTTTATAGAAAACCGAGAAACAGCATAACCACTTGTGTGTTTTGTTAGATGGCACAGAGCAGCAAACAAATATGAATTATGGAATCGTCTTGTGCCTTGTGTTGTCACAATAACAGTCTTGTGCTCTTGATTCATTAAAGACTATGACAATCATCTACTCTGAATACGGTCTGCATCCAAGATTATGTGAACCTCAAGATAGGGAGAGACAGACAGCCTTTGCAGGGCTCATTCACACCAAATGCATATTTGCTTCTAAAAATGTGAGATGCAATGTTTAGAAAAGGTTCGAAAAAGCACCGCATAAATACGATGGTAATAGAAATAGAAAACTTCCAATGGTTGTCCCACCTCCGAATTCTTTGTATTGGTCCACTGCCTTGAAACTGACATTAATCAGTTGAAGTTCTTGTAAAGTTGAACTCGACAAGGCGTCTAAAAAATACAGTGCTTTAAAAGACGCAAGACATAAGTATAATAGTCCCACACATCTGCCAAGTGCATGTTTACATTGAAAAAAAAACAATAATAAAAAAGTGCTTTGTAAAGGAAAAACATGCAATGTGGACCACCCCTAACAGTGTTTTCAGCTCCAGTTACCCTGACTAATGAAGCCTAACAATCCTTGAAAAGATTTGGATTAAAAAAGTTATTCATTTGGATTTAATGTGCATACTAGTTCAAAGAGATGTGTTTTTAGTTTTAAACTGACAGAGTATGTCAGACCAAACTAATGTTTTATTTATACTGTACCATAAACCATACACAACGGTGTCAAACTCAGTTCCTGGAGGGCTGCAGCTCTGGACAGTTTAGCTTTTACCCTAATTAAACACACCTGATCAAACTAACAAAGTCCTTCTGCTTGAAGCAGCACTGGAACTAAACCAGGACCTGAGTTTGACACCCATACCATACAACATTACAACTAAGCACAGCCAAAATGGTGGTCTCAGTCTGCTTTCAAACCTTCCTAACATTTGGTAAGGTTTATTTATGACGTGAATATATTCCAACCTCGATCCGATACATTTGCAGAAAGCCCTGCACCTTCTGAGATATCAGGATCCTATATTTTGAGTTGTGCACAGGTGGCAGCTGTGGTTGCTAAGCAACCATAAACCACACAGTCTAGTGAAGGTAAATTCTAGATGGAATAGAGCTGCAGATACTCACGTCAATATAGCATAATTTTCTGTATAATAATTAATAATTAATTAACAATAATTAACATTTTTACATTACTGTGAGGATTGGATTTAGGAAAGATTTTAATAAAATACAGTTTAAGAGGTAATTTAATAAATAATATAAATAATACTCTATAATATAAATCAGGGGTGCTCAATCCTGTTCCTGGAGATCTACCTTCCTGTACAGTTTAGCTCCTACCCTGATCAAACCCACCTGAACCAATTAATTAGGACCTGAAATCCACTTGATAATTACAGACAGGTGTGTTTGATAAGGGTTGCAACTGAAATCTGCAGGAAGGTAGATCTACAGGAACAGGATTGGCCACCCCTGATATAAATAATATAAATAATAATGTATAGTTACTGTTTTTAAGTTACTGTGATGGTAAGGTTTAGAGTTTGGGTAGGGGTAGACATTAATAAAATACAGCTAATGGGTAATTTATTTTTCATTCATTAATTTTCCTTCAGCTTAGTCTCTGATTTATCAGAGGTCGCCACAGCAGAATGAACCAGCATTCCAGCATATGTTTTATGGTGCAAAACCCAGTCCTGGGAAACGCCCATACACACTCATTCACACACAAACACTACGGCCAATTTAGTGTATTCAATTCACCTACAGCTAGGGGCAGACTTAATGATTTGGGGGTCCTAAGCTATTCCAGGTATGGGGCCCTAGCATTATTGAAAATTAAACTATGTTAAAAAGATATATATATATATATATATATATATATATATATATATATATATATATATATATATATATATATATATATATTAGCGCTGTCAAAATTAGTGCGTTAACGCATGCAATTAATTTTAACTAATTAACGCATTAAAAAATTTTTACGCAATTAACGCAGTTGCAGGTTTTTTTTACTTCCTGTTGTGGTGGACGTGTGTTTAACATGCAAGAAATGTGGATAAGACCAAGGAAGCACTTTTTGACAAGTTTCAGTATAAAACTATTAGTCGCATCACCAGGCTCTCCAAAGTTTCATGCAATTTCGGGTGTTTCATTTTTAACTTTCGATTTCTGTTGTAAGTTGATACCGCATGGCGAACAGAAAGAAAATCCTCCGCATTTCGTGACTCGGTGTTCCTTTAAGGTAATAAAATCACTGCTTAGGCTACACGGTAGAATTTTAATAAGAGTATAATCTTAATCATATTAAAATCTGAGTATTGGTGTCTCATGTAAATGTACTCAGAACGTCTCTGGTGAAGTCGCGAGCTGTCAAAGACAGGGCATTACTCTGCCTTTCAGCATGAGCCCTCCAAGTTTAGCGTGTTTCCTCATTAAACGCAACGAAAGCGTATGCTTCGCGTTGTTGTGTCAGAATCCTTGTGAAATACAGTAATACTTTAGGACGCTTAGTTTAAGCAAATTTGATGAACGTGATCATGCGTGTTGAATCTGAGGGGAGTCGCTCCAGTATGGAAGGCCGTTGGGGCCAAAACATCTGCAGCGCGTTGTGTGTGTGTGTCTGTGTGTGTGTCTGTGTCAGGCTGTTGAGGGGTGTCAGGGCTGGAGTGAGCGACATATCCGAGTAGGGGCATGTGCGCGCGAGACGTAACTGAAGGATGGTGGGGGTGAGTTGCGCGCGACATAGGCTACCTGAAGAGCTTGGAGGGATGCGGGGGAGAGGGGTGTGCAATGTATTTAACGACCGGTTTGCGAGAAATTATCATTCATTTGCGGGCATTTGGGAGTCTCTGCACTTGCGGGATACTCCTAGTCTTTGGATGAATGTAAAGGAGGATTAAGCTAAATTGTTTCTACTCTATAATTAATGTTCTCAACTCACAGCAATAAAACTTCACAATGAGTGCAACAGTTTGTATTCTATAGTTTATTATTATAATTTTTCATTTTCCATATCTGCAATTCCTGTATTTTGGCATTTTTTTGCAGTAAACTTAGAATCCAACATGGAAATCAACGTTTTCTTTATTGGCATTGATTGTTTTTAAATTTAAATGTCATTAACATACCTGTGTTTTAATTTCTGTAATAAATATGGCTGTCAAGCCAGGATCTAGATGGTTTATTGTGGGTATGTTGTTTACATGAAGAAATCTGGGTTACAAGTTAAACAAAAATTCTATTAAACAATTATATTTTGAATTTTAATTCTAATAAACAATTATATTTTGAATTTAAATAGTTTTTGTCTTGTGTTTACATTAATTTTACATTTGAATAGCCAAAATTACAAGTTTCAGTATTTTAAATGCGATCAATCGCGATTAATCGTGATAAATTTTTTTAAAAAGGTGCGATTAATTAGTTAATTTTTTTAAATCGATTGACAGCACTAATATATATGTGTGTCTATATATATATATATATATATATATATAAATGAACCTTTATATTACTCATGTAAATTTAAAAGCAAAAAATTCACACAAACTACTGTATCTCATATTTCTACTTTTTTCCCCAATGTTCTCAAAATTCTCAATCTTGCACACTTTACCCACCTCTCCTCTGGTCGCTGACAGACCGGTGTCACTAAAATCTCTGATTGTGAACAACAGAAAGAAAAGAATAAACGGTCCATTTAAATTATTACATTTAAAACAAAGGAGAGGAGGATCGGTTTGACTCATGCTCACGATGCTAAAATTTGCCATTGATAAACAGAGGAATGATCCACTCTCAATGCTGCAGGTGTGAGAGATGGCTGTTTGGCACTGTGCCGCCTTTGAGTGCTCTGAGGTGGGGAAGAAACCGACAGCATCAGTCACAGCTCATTACAATGCTAGGAACGTTACAGCATGGACACATGAGGGTCTCTAAAAATCTCCAGTAACACCTAAAAACATTTGATAGTTATTTTTAAAAAAAAACTTGGCACTAGGGAAGTCTGAAAAGTTACTAAGTTTGCAACAATGGCTGGCAGTTTCTTTGATCAAAGCGCTCACACATCGCGCATGTGCAGTACAGAAGGAACATTCCATTATTCATGAGGGCCACATGTTTTGACAAGTAATAACATTAAAATCTTAACAGTTATAGACAAAATTTATAGCATATTACAGTAAATGTATAAACGAGCTATATGATTAATATAGGCTTCTTGGCATTGGCCGGGGCCCCTAATTCCCCGGGGGCCCTAAACGGCTGCTTACCTCACTAATTGGTTAATTCCACCCCTGCCTATATCACATGTCTTTGTACTGTGGGGGAAACTGGGGCACCCGGAAGAAACCAACAACATGGGGATAACATGCAAACTCCACATAGAAACAACCCGGGCTCATTGTGGAAACGTAGCCCCGCGGACGTTTCTGCGCACCGCGATTTACATCCCGGGAGGTACGTATTCGAGCGTTTTTTTTGTTTTCGAGGATCCGCGAAAGGCGGCTGTGCGCGCTTTTTCGCGTCTCGGGCGGGCGCCTCTCGGGAGCGCTTCGCGCCGGCGAGCGCGAAGAGGAGGGGCGGAGCGGCGCCACACCGCCCCACAGCGTTCGCTCGAAAAAAAAACAAACGCGGCCTTTACGTACCTCCGGCCACGTAAATCGCGGTCTCCAGAAACGTCCGCGGGGCTACGTTTCCAGAATGAGCTTGGGTTGCATAGAAATGCCAACTAACCCAGCTGGGACTCAAACCAGTGACCTTCTTGTTGTGAGGCAATGGTGCTAACCGCTGAGCCACCATGCCACCCCAGTAATTTATTAAATATTAGAAATAATTCTTGTTATCTTTTGGCCGCAGATGTGTCCCTTCTAGCAACAACCCTTAGTGAATCACCAATAACAAACCTCAGGTTATGCCCCAGCACTGGCTCTGATACAAGTTTTATTTATGGACAAAAGAAGTTGTTTCTATGTTTGGTTGCGAGATGCAAACTTGCAACTTTAAGAAAATAATGCAGAACTGTGAGATAAGTTCACAACTTTTATCTTTTTTTGTGTAAGGAAAAAACAAGCTAGACCAAACACTGCAAGAAATATGTATACACACACACACACACACATTTATCTAACAGTATTCTGTATTGAAGGTATAAACAAGTTTCTCTCTCCTGCCAAACACAATACCCAGCATGGGACTCTGAGGATTCACAACCATAATTACACCTCCCCAAAGCGCAGTGTGCGTTTCTGAAGCTGTGTTTCATCTTATGAGTGAATTCGCAGCTAGCCGGCATCCTCCGCTGTCAAATTAGTCTAAAAAATCTTTCCTTGGTGAGTTGGTTTGATGTCTGTGTCTGAGAGCATCTGGGAACGGATTGCAGAATTTTGCACCGACAGAATGTTCCTGAATGTTGCGTAACACAATGCGATCAAAGCTGTAAACCTCATAACTCAAGCCCTGCTTTTCAGACGCCTGTTCTTCCGTGCTCTGGCATGGTTTTATAAGCAGATGGGCCAACACTGATTATTCAGAGAGAGATAGACAGACATATAACCACCCGCACAAAGCATTACCAAACAGGATAAATGCACAACATAAAAATATTTGGATGCTCTGACTGCTTCAAACCACCATCAAACCAAGTTTAATGAAAACAGCAATAATATGTATGCAAGAAAAAAACAGCAAACAACCTTGAACATCTGGCCTTGAACATCACGCATAAATAATGCAATGCTTTAAGTGCTGCCTCTATCTATTCCATCATAAATGACAGCATGTTCTGTGCTGAAAATGATCAAGTCATCCATTTATATGTAGAAGCCAAGTGGGCGAGAGAGCACGGCACCATTTCAATAACGTCTGTGCATCAGCCACCTGCGCTTGAGGATAAGAGGACCAGCCGAAAGATATTTTGCACCTCCTATTTTGGAAGGGCTTCAAAAAAAAAAAAAAAAAGGTCTGTTTGCTGACATTCATATGTAAGGGATTTATAGGAGCTTCAGCCATTGGCAGTCCAAGCACGGAAGCTCAGCCCAGTCCACCACTCTCAATTACGGGCAGTGGCTCTGTTCTCCCCAAGGACTCAAAGTCAGAAAGTTAGAAAAGAAATTCCAGTTACACGCCAATTAAAAAGTGCTGTCGGAAGCCAATATCTGTAGAGGCTCACACCAAGCAGAATTTAGTTGTGCAAGATAAATACTGCACTCGACTACAGAATTCAATCAAAATAATTTAACTCAGAATTTAGCTAACTAATGTAACCCTGCCAGTCCTTCACCGCCCAACCCACTTCAAGCTAGGATCGAACTGGCGACCTTCTGGATGGGAGTTGGTTGCTCTAACAAGGAGCCTAAAGACCATGATCTCTAGCGACTGTCACTAGAGCACATTTGGAGGTCAGAGGAGTAACGTTTGCCTGCACAACACTTCACTAGCTGGCCTATGCTACCCTCACCCCCTAAAACTCACTCCAATTTGGTTCATGGAACCAGTGTAACCCTGCCAGTCCTACTTCACCCAACCCACTCCGAGCTGGGATCAAACCGGCAACCATTCGCAGGAGAGTCGGTTTCTCTATCAAGGAGGCTAAAGGCCGTGGCTTCTAGGGTCTGTCACAAGACAGCTAGACTATACTAAACTAGACTAGCTGGCCTTTTTAAAATGTGGTGTCAAATTGAAATGCCATGAGCCAAGGATGAAAAGAAAACTTTAATTTTGATTCTGTGGTCTACAGTTCAAAAGTTATTAGCATTTCAAAATTGCAACTTTGGACAGAGAGTTTGAGTAAGACAGTCCAAATTTGCTGTTGTTAATAAGCAGGTTGTCTTCTACCAGTGTAACAAATTTCATAACTTTCGAGCGAACTCCTACATAGGCTGCCATTCAAATCACAGAGGAAGAATAAAAGTGATAGGAACCAGAACAAACACAATAGGTTCCTTCGCAGCTTCGCCCCTAATAATAACTCCTTACATTTAGGGTGCTTTCACACCTAGACTTTTGTTTTGGAACCTGTCTCATTAGCCCAGTTAGCGCGGTTAATTTGGCATATGTGAATACAGCAATCGCGCTGGGATCCGCGCCAAAACAATCGGTCCGAGATCGCCTGAATAAGGTGTTCTCGGCTTGATTGAAACGAACTCTGGAGCGGATCAATTGTAGTGAGAAAGCGTTACGATCCGAGCCTGGCTATATCACAGTGTTTTATGGATATGTAATATATAACATAGCATACGACTATATGAAGAGAGAATTATGAATAGAGTGGGAGGCCATTCCAGACACCCCAAGTCTCTCTGAAGTTCCGGGAGTCTCCAGCAAATGCACAGAGATCTGTCTATCTAACTAAAAGTATACACAAAAGTAATAAAAGCTATGAAAAATAAAGGCAAATGCGGCCAAAATGCACTTTCCTTTTACGTGTGCTTTTGATAAACACATTAATTGGATTTAGTTAAGCTATTTGCTTGGTGATCCATACAACAAGGCCCACCTTCTGAATATCTTAAACGTACAACCAATGGGGGATGGGGAGGATTGGAAGGCCATGATTGATAAGAGCCGATAGAGGGAATTTGGCCAGGACACTGGGGTTACACCCCTACTCTTTACGAGAAGTGCCATGGGATTTTAAATGACCACAGAAAGGCAGGACCTCGGTTTAATGTCTAATCCGAAAGATAAATTAACTGAGAGTGCAACAACACACACCCTAAATAACATATTTCTGTTTGGAAAAAATGTAGACAGCGCCCTCTAGTGAATTTAATAACTGAAAGTGAAACAAAACATACCCAGAGGCACATATTTACCATAAACCTGGGCTGTTATTATTATGAAGCACTGTAGATTCTGTGTTTGGATATGCAGCAGTTGTCTTGCTGTCTTCCAAGCCATTTGTATTCTCTTCGCTAAATAACTGAAGTTAATACAAATCAAGGGAGATTTTCCCACATAATAACACTTTTTCAATCTCGAATCATTTGCTTGAATTGATTCGTACTAGTCTTGCTGCACAAATAGTACTAGATGTTCAAGCCATGATATAACACTGGGTATACATAAGGATTCCTATTTATTAAGTTTGCTGTTTATATTTGAACAGCTTGTAAAAAATAAGATCTTGACTGACTTTCTAGGTTGTTCATGACCCCACAGGGCAATTTTCTGTTTTAAAGATGTCAAACAGACACTCAAACATAGACGTCTTGGCTTAAACAAAGCTAAATTTGGGCTGTCAGTGAAAATTTTATAGACAAAAATCCAAAAAAATAGACTGATCATCTAATAGACAGGCTTCACATGTGTTGTCATTCATTTCTGATGGGTTGTGACAAAAGGTTCCAAGAGTGCAGTGTAGCATTTCAATTTTTTATTGAGAAAATGAGCTAAATGGCAAAAATCCATGTCTGAGTGTTCCTCTTTCTGACTCCAAAGACCAGACATGTCAGTTTGTATGAGACATTGGACTAAAGTGACACTTTAAAGGTCAACAGATTTATTCAGAGGAAACTGAAGCCATGCAAGTTTGGCAACAGGAAAGAGATGTGACGACTCGATAACCTGGTTTATGAAGGATGAATGTAGCTCTGAGCTTTCCAACGAGAGTATTATGTATTGCGCTGCCTTTTAAATTTGGTTACATTATGAAATGCCTTTCTGAGCAAAGCTGAAGGACAGAATATTATCAAATAATGTTTTCTATCACATCATTAACTCAGTCAGCATGTCTGTATGAGAGACGGCTCACTGGGCTGTCGAATCTGATTAGGATTAATATTATGCAGCAATAAAAACCTACTGTGTATGATGAAGTTTGTTATGTGATATTATGGTTTCCATTAAAGCAATACGACAACAGTGTTAATTCAAACTTGGGTAACACTTTAGAATAACTATCTGTTATAACTAGTTAAACTGTTAATGAGTTATAAATAACTTGTTAAATAATAGTTAATAGTTTGTTAATTATTTATAACTGTGTCTTGTAGATAGCCAATAGATAACTTACAAGCTTATCAATGACTTGTTAACTGTATTTTAATGATTTATAACTGTTACGGCCCAAACTCAAAACTGGCTCGAACAACAACAACATTCAAGGTTTGAGCCGAACATATGAAAGACACTGGCGTTTGATTTGTTAAATTGACATTCCGTCTATACGTTTAATTTTCCATAAATCATAAGTTTTCAAAAGAGACAAAACATTAGCAAAAATCAAGTAGACAGGTAGGGCAGCTAAGGTAAACAGGTCTCTGACTATAGCCTACTGTTTTAAATGGACAGATCTTACCTAAACTCCTGTGAAAGGAATAAAAATAGGTGAGTCTTCCGGGCCACTGCTTACCTTCGCTAAACTAAATAAATAACAAAACGTGACTATAAAAAATAAACCCCTACCTGCTACAAAACAAAGTATCAAAATAAACAAACTAGTTAACACATTACAAACTAAGGGTGCTTTCACACCTACACTTTTGTTTCGGAACGTATCTCGTTTGCCCAGTTAGCGCGGTTCGATTGGCATATGTGAACAGGGCAATCGTGCTCTGTTCTGCGCCAAAGTAATCGCTCCGAGATCGCTTGAATGAGGTGGTCTCGGCTCGATTGAAACGAACCCTGGAGCGGTTCGATTGCAGTGAGAAAGTGATCCGATCCGAGCGCGGTTATATCACAGTGTTTTATGGATATGTAATAGGCTTACGGCTATATGAAGAGAGAATTATGAGTAGGGCGGGAAGTTTCGCTAGTCTCCGGATGCCCGCAAACGAGTGATGATCTCCCGGTAATCTCGCGTCTCTCTCCCTGTCCTCAAATAGGCATCGTCGCGCACCCTTCTCACCCCTCCCCACCGCGTCTCTCCTCAGACACGTCACGCGCGCGCACCCTGTCAATCACCAACAAACCACCACCTCTCCTGACAGCTGAGCGGGACGCTGCAAAATAAACCCTGACACTCTGACCAATGTGAGGAGAGTTTACTCGCACGTGACTTGTTTTAGCTCTTTTGGTCCGATTAGAAACTTTGCAGTGTGAAAGCGAACCGCTCCAAGAGCAAAGAGCAACAATGTTACAATTTTAATCTCTGTTTCGGAACAACTGAATCGATTCACAGGTGTGAAAGCACCCTAAGAATCAAAAGATTAACAGGAACAAAACATTAAATGGAGCGGCATCTAGATGATCGCCTGGCTTCCTGAGAGCAAGCCACCACCGAGCTGAGGGAGAGCGAGAGACTGCAAGATAAAGAGAGAGACAGAGACGCCATTGCTGTCAGCCTTATATACTGCGAATCCCCAGTGACGTCACGGGCGTTATCCAATCCTGGATGAGCCGGGTAGAAATGCTCCTCCTAGAACTCGATCGCAACAAGCACAAACCGGCAATAAATAAATAGAATAATTAAATAACACAGACCTACGTAACAATAACTATACCTAATAAATTAGTAATACATCATCAACAAGCTGTTAGTAAAATACTAAAGGCTTATAAAAGATCAGTGTCACGATAACCAGCGATCGTACTCCATTCATCACGGGTTCTCACTCACACAACCATGGACTACACGGTTGTTGCTAGAGCGGATACGTTTGCGGCCGGAATTAACGAGAATTATTTCTATTATTTATTAAATTTCTCATTTGTTGTATTTTATTAACGTCTACCCCCACACCAACCCTGAACCCAACCGTCACGGTAATGTAAAAACAGTTGTTGTACCGATTATTAGTTATGTTATCTATTAAATTACCCAATAAAATGTATTTTTTAATGCCTACCCCCAACCCAACCCTAAAGCCAACCATCAAATACTGTAAAAATATTAATTATTGTAATACAGTGTCATTAAAAAAATGCTTCTTTATTAATGTGCATATCGCACTTCCGGCTGGCCGCATATCCGATCTAGACTTTACCGGTCTACACTTCCGCCTTTGATGGACTACATATTCATACATGCACTTCGCCCAGACACACATGCTTACTCATCTAGACTGATTACACCTGAGGATTGTCAGAGACTGATTACAGATTCTACTTAAGCCACACATTCACCCTTTCACTCTGCCGAGTCTTGTTTATCAGTTGATGACACTACAGCGCGTTTTCCCTGTGTTGTCTCTCCGTGTTTAGACCCTAGCCTAGATTATCCTTGTTCTCCTGTTTAGCCGCCTGCCTTCTGACCTCTTGCCTGTGTTTGACTACGATTCTGGATTGCCTGTACATACCCGTTTGCCCCTGTATTGACCACTGCTTGCCTGACAACGAATAAACCTGCATATTGGATCTTACCTCAGTTGTTTGTGTCACTCCGGGTTCCCCTTCGTTACAATCAGTTAATAGTTTATATATGTTATTAGGACGTTATTCTAAAGTTGCAACTATTCTTCATTCATGAACTTATTAAATGAGGAATAGTTACAACTTTAGAAAAACGTACCAATAACATACATAAGCGAATTACACTTAACTCCTATATTAACTCACACTTTACAAATCAGTTGTTCCTAGTTTGTTAACCATCTACTTATACCAGTGAAACTTTGTAGAGCAGCAAATGGATGGAAATTTGATGTGATATTTAAAAAATAAAATGTTTATAGATTAACCTTGTTCCACTCACAGGCTTTTCGTTGTGCTGTATTTTACCAAAGAAACTTCACAGATTAAATGTTGAACATTGTGTTGAAATGTTGAACATTCAGCAAGCAGAAGGCATTCTGCACAGCACAGGAGACACGGAGGAGATTGACTGACAATGGTCTACAGCCAATCAGGATGCAGAACACAATGTGCTGTAAAAAAAAAACAACAACAACAAAAAAAAAAAAGCATATCAACTTACACTAAAAAAATCTGCGAAACTGCGATGCTGCGAAAAGTGAACCGCGTTGTAGCGAGGGACCTAATGAAAATGGTTTTTCGATTTTTTACATTTTACAATTAATAGGCCTTGACCAGACACGCACACACAAAAAACAAATAAACGCACAAACTAATTCATAATATATACATATTACATAATATATAATTATCAATTGCTGTAGAATATGTGTACAAATTTTACTCAAAAATGATGTTTGTTTTTTTGTTTGTTTTATTTTGTTGTTGTTTTTAATTGTTACTTAATTGTATTATGTTCAATCCAGTTCAATTTGTAAAAACAAATAAGTTAACTTAATTCCTTCAAATTGTCCAAACACATATCGACTGTGTGGAACCCAGCATTTACAGTGCTGATAAAAATTAATTGTGGTTAGAGGAAAGCCTTGTTTTGCCCTTAAAACCACCATTCTCAACAGGATTTAAAATCACAAGAAAACTATGAATAGTTTATAGCCACCATAAAGAGCAATAAAATACACTTGTGTGGAACCCAGATTTTTTTTTTATGGATTGTGGTTAATGAAGGAGAGCCTTGTTTTTGTCCTCTAAACCAATTTTCCCAACCTTATTTTGAAATCCTAAGAAATAGTTTATAGCAATCATAAAGAGTGATAAAATAAATGCATCCCTTCGGAGTTTGAAATTAGAGTCCACTTTACTCAATTAAGATAATATGAAGAGGAATTATGGATTGTTCAGGATACGAACAACACATTACTCAATAAATACGGAGTATCTAGTTTTATGTACTGCATTATTACCATATTATGCAATGAGCAGAAACTAAATTAACTGGTGGAGAAAAAATAAATGCATCACATAAGATCTAAAAGATCTGCAGATACTTTACTACGCTGTAAAAGATGTTAGGTTCCACACAACCAATTTGTGTTGGGACAACATGAAGGAATTAAGTTAACTTACTAGTTTTGACAAATTCAAGTGAATTGAACATAATTAAGTTGTCCCCACCAAAAAATAAATAAATAAATAAATAAATAAATAAATAAATAAATAAATAAATAAATAAATAAATAAATAAATAAATCAAGAATTGTGTTGTTTATGTTCGTTTTAAATCGAAGACACTTGTGTGGAACTGGAAGCCAGACTTTTAATTAATTGTGGTTAACGGAGGAAAGCCTTGTTTATGCCCTTCAAACCAGCCTTTCTATGTTTAAAAAAAAAAATCACAAGAAGACTATGAATATTTTATAGTCACCATAAAGAGTAATAAAACAAATGCATCCCTTCAGAGTTTGAAATTAGAGTTCTTTTTACTCAATTAATATGAAGTTAAATTATGGATTGGTCAGGATATTAACAACACATTAGTCAATAAATACTGAGCATCTAGTTTAATTTACTGCATCATGCAGTGAGCAGAAACTAAATTAATTGGTGGAAAAAACAATAAATGCATTACAAGATGTGATTTATCAAGATCTGCAGATACTTTACTACACTGTCAAAATGTTAGACGTTGATTAATTTCTGAAGATTTATAAGTTGTTGTTTTTTCCTTTACATCCATTGCAGTGTCTTTTTTTAATCATATTAGTTAGTTACTGTATTTAGTGAGTTAGTTAGATAGTTAGTTAGTTAGTTAGTTAGTTAGTTAGTTAGTTAGTTAGTTAGTTAGTTAGTTAGTTAGTTAGTTAGTTAGTTAGTTAGTTAGTTAGTTAACTTTACTTTCCCCCATAGGGAAATGTAATTTGCGGCATACACTCAGACACATCTGACAATTTCACATTTAGCATTTATATAAATAAATCGTTATAAAAACTAAAGTACCATGGTACCCCTACCCTAAGTAAATATCAAGTCTACTGGCCATCGACTCCTACTGAGTGAGGAAGAATTTAAAAACCTATTGCTTGAGGTATAAATGATAATTTTGTCCTATTTCTTACACATCTGAAAACACAGTATCGATGACCTGATGGTAACATATATATATATATATATATATATATATATATATATAAAATATATATATAAAATATATATATATATATATATATATATATATATATATATATATATATATATATATATATATATATATATATATATATATATATATGTCTTGTATGGCACCATTTTCCCTGGTTTCATGCTTTATTTTATATTTTACATGCTTTATTTTACATTTTGCACACATTTTTGGTATAGGATGAGTTTGTCTATCTGCAAAAACTATAATAAAAAACAAATACTATCATATACTTACAAATTTAAGAGGGTTAAACAAACAATCAAGTTGCCCCCCCCCCCCCCCAAAAAAAAAATCAAGAAATCAAGAATTGTGTTGTTTCAGCTCTTTTTAAAGAAATAGTTTGAACAAACAGCAGCCTTAAGTTTTTGAGTAGTATTTGCAAATACACCAGCTCAGACAGTAGCCATTGCTGACTAATTTTATTGGCTGATGCTGCTATGACGATCGTGTCAGCCCCAACTTCAGACACACCCTTTGTCAAGCGTTGACCCTGAAGCCCATGTGAATGGGGTGTTACAGCAAAACAGTCGCTGGTTCGAGTCCCGGCTAGGTCAGTTGGCATTTCTGTGTGGAGTTTGCATGTTCTCCTAGTGTTGGCGTGGGTTTCCTCTGGGTGCTCTGGTTTCCCCAACAGTCCAAAGACAGCACTTAATTTTTAATCAAATAATTCCCGGAGCAAAATAAGAAAATAAAAGTTATTTTCACTGATGTCCATCATGCAATTACAGTTTTCCTGGAACATGACCGTGGAGAGGTAAGCAAGATCAAGCACACAATGAGGGGGGAGAGCATGTTCAAAGCCCAGCGGCTACTCAGCAGGACAATCTTTAAAAATACATAACACCCGTTTATCCTAGTGATTGGGCCAGAGAGACATCCTTTTTAGAAATATTCATAGATTTACACGTAGTTATAAATATGCTTGACGCCACTATGCAGTTATTTATTTTCGGTGCTCTCTGCGCGCAAAACAATAATCACCAACCAATGAGAGTGACTGTACTTAAATGTAAGAAAGCTGATTGGCTGAAAATATTGTTGATGGTCAATAGCTTAACGTGACTTTTGGTTTAACTTGAGCATGGTGACTATAGAATGCAAAACAGGAATATCCGACATTTTCCGGAACATGATCCAGCAAGATCTATCTCAAATTAAGCACTCGCTATGAATTGGATAAACTAAAATTGGCTTTAGTGGACGAGTGTGTGTGTGTGTGTGAATGAGTGTTTCCTAGTGCTGGATTGTGACTGGAAAGGAATCCGCAATGTAAAACATATGCTGGAATAGTTGGTGGTTCATTCCGCTGTGGCGACCCCTGATAAGTAAGGGACAAAGCCAAAGAAAAATGAATGTATGAATTGATAGCTGCTGTAGGAAAAAAAAAAAAAAGGGGGGGGGGGAGACAGATGGCACATGTAGAAGATCATATCCACTTATTAACAGAGCTTCTGTTCTGTTAATTACTGTAATACTCATATGAAATGAATATCCATGACATTTCTTCTCATCTGAGGAAGATTTCAAAACATTGGCTCCAGGTTTCATTGCTGCTTTGCTGCCAGCAAGATCAACCAGAGGCGGTTGGAGCTTTTTGATAAAGGTTGTTTGCTTGCATTTCAAAGCCATCCTGATCTTTCTCTCAGAAACGCATAAAGGGTTTAAGAGCAGCATGTCTAAAAAGCTGCAATCAGAGAAGTGTCTGAAAGCAAAGCTGTTTAGCCAGAGGAAGCAAAATGTTCAGTGAAGATCTTATTGGAAAGAGCCTGTGTGTTATTGCATCAGCCGGATTTCACCCAGAGGAGGAGCATGTCATAAAGCCTAATCAAATATGCTTTGTTTCATATAGGAAGGTAATAAAACAAGCCCAGCGATGAGATTAGGGAGGATTGTGTAATGATAAACACATACAATTTACTAATTAGGGTCTTTTTTTCCCAATGTTTATTGATGGATGCGTCTGTCTGGTGCACAATGATCCTGTTATTGAAGCCAGTTTGATGCCTCGGCAAAGATAATAGTGAATGTTTATCTGACAATTGGACTTTACAAGCAATATCAGCTTTATTTATCTTAATCGCAACTATTTTAGTTTTAAATGTGAACTTTAAATATTCTTAATTTAATACATCCATAATGGAGTTTCTGTTATTTATTATTTTCTATTTCTCTGAGAAGAAAACTGAATATCTGCAGTATAGGAATAAATTTTTTTATAAAAATCTGTAATTTGAAAATACAATTAACAACCTGGTGGCTCAGTGGTTAGCACTGTCGCCTCATAGCAAGAAGGTCCATGGTTCGAGTCTCGGCTGGGTCAGTTGAACATTCTCCCCATGTTGGTTTCCTTCACAGTCCAAAGACATGCGGTACAGATAAATTGAATAAACTAAATTGGCTTTAGTGTGTGAATGTGAAAGTTTATTGGTGTTTCCCAGTATTTGGGTTGCAGTCGAAAGGGCATCCACTGTGTAAAACATATGCTGGATAAATTGGCAGTTTATTCTATTGTGACAACCCGATGAATAAAGGGACTAAGCCGAAGGAAAATGAATGAATGAATTAACAAATGAAGTTTGCTAAAATGGGTTGAAACAACACAATTTTTGAATTGTTTTTGGGACAACCAAATCCTTTGATGTTCAATCCACTTAAGTTTGTAAAAACAATTAAGTTAGCTCAATCGATTTGGGTTGGGACAACATCAAGGAGTGTGGAAACCAGCATTTTTTTTTTACAATGTATACATTTCGCAAAAAATTTTACTTTAAAAAAATAGTTGTCTTAAAATTCAATTGTTTAAATGTTCAAGTAAAGGAAAAAAAAATAAATAAAATCACACAAAAATCATTTTAAATGGCATATAATATTCAGTTGTATTATATAACATGCATTCATTCATTTTCTTTTCTGTTTAGTCCCTTTATTAATCCGGGGCTGCCACAGCGGAATGAACTGCCAACTTATCCAGCACGTTTGCCCTTCCAACCGCAAACCCATCTCTGGGAATCCACACACACACACTTACACATACTCATACACTACGGACAATTTAGCCAACCCAATTCACCTGTATTGCATGTCTTTTGGACTGTGGGGGAAACCGGAGCACCCAGATGAAACCCACGCAAACGTAGGGAGAACATGCAAACTACTCACAGAAATGCCAACTGAGCCAAGATTCGAACCAGCAATCCAGCAACCTTCTTGCTGTGAGGCGACAGCACTTTCTTAAATAACAATATTTACTTAATTAATAATTGCTTATTTTAAATAAGCTGAAACACAATTCTTGAGTTTTTGTGGGAAACCTTAATTGTTTTATGTTTGTTCGTCTTAAATTTGTACAAACTAATCAGTTAACTTGATTCCTTCAAGTTGTTTCAACAAACCCATTGTGTGGAACCCAACAACAGTAAAAAATAATTAATAAATAAATTTAAAAAAAAATGCTGGGTTTCACACAATTGCTTCATGTTGCCCCAACACAAATCGATTTAGTTAACTTAATTGTTTTTGCAAATTTAAGTGAATTGAACAAATCAATTAAGTTGACCCGAAAAAAAAGTCAAGAATTGTGTTGATTCGGCTTATTTTAAATAAGTAGCAAAACAAGCAGCAAAAATATTTATTTTTGAGTGTACAGTAAACCATATTTCATCAGCATATAAGCAAGTATATTTGCATTAGAACAATACACTCTCAGAAATAAAGGTACAAAATCTGTCACATAATCCCTACTTTTGTACAGGTGGACATTAGTACCATTAGGGTTCAGTTTTGTACCTTTTAAGGTTTGATTTTGAATCGTTAATGAACTATAGGCCCACAAGGAATCTTAAGAATACCGCAGATTTTTAGCCCATCATTAATTCTGTTTATTTACTTGAGTAAATGTGTTTACATCTATATTAATTCAGTTTTTAAATTAACTTCAGTAATATCATTGACTAATATAAAAATGTTCATCTGATTTACAATGCAGTTTGTACCTTCATATTTTCTGTCTTTTAGCTATTTTATATGAGATACTTGCTTTGTTTGCCAAATAATGTGAATCTAATTGAATTTGCATTTTAAACATTAAATAAAAGTTAAAAGGCTATTATTTTTTTTTATTTCACATATTAAGGTTTTAGTAGTGATACTCCCAAAATAATTTCGCATAAATCTGCAGATTTTTACCAAAATTCTCGACGGAAATAGCAAAAAACGTCCGCAGATTCCGTGTGGCCCTGACTATAAGGTACAGTACACATTTGTACTTTTTAGCTATTATTATGTACATTTGAAGTCAGAATTATGAGCCCCCCTGAATTGTTTGCTCTGTTTATTTTTTTACCCCAATTTGTGTTTAACAAAGAGAAGATTTTAACACATTTCTAAACATACTAGTTTTAATTACTGATTTCTAATAACTGATTTATTTTATCTTTTTCATGATGACAGTAAATAATATTTGACTACATATTTTTTAAGACACTTCTATACAGCTTAAAGTGACATTTAAAGGCTTAACTATGTTAATTAGGTTAACTAGGCAGGTTAGGGTAATTAGGCAAGTTATTGTATAACGATAGTTTGCTAAATAAATGCTGCATTTAGATCCGCAACAACAGTGTTCAGCATTGTCAATCCAAAAGCATTAAAATTATTAAGCAATATTATTTTGATAGTCTACAGAACAAACCACCATTATACAATGATTTGTCTAATTACTATAACTTGCCTAATTACCCTGATTAACCAAGTTAAGTCTTTAAATGTCACTTTAAGATGAATACGAGTATACTGAAAATATATCTAGTAAAATAAGTACTGTCATCATGGCAAATATAAAAAAAAATCAGTTATTAGAAATGAGTTATTAAAACTATTATGTGTTAGAAAAAAATCTTCGTTAAACAGAAATGGGGGGGGGGTCTGGGTTATATGGGGGGCTAATCATTTAGGAGGGGTGATAATTCTGACATTAACTTAACTTGCATGAATTGTGTGGGAACCTGCATTTTTACAGTGTAAGGTACAAAACTGTATTTTTCTGCCAGTTATACTCTCTAACCGATACAAATTTGCCTAGCACATCTTTCATCATCAAATTGCATGTAATAAAAATAAACATTGCACAAAAAAAGCCTGTCCATTAACAATGAACACAATTCTCTGGATTAGAGATTTCCCCAAACTCCACACCCGAGGTTTGAGCAACAGTATCAGCGATCTTTGCCCTAGCAAGTATCACCAATTAGAAATCAATGTGGCATAGGATTGTTTGATTGGTCGGATGGCTGTTGGCAGGGTCTGTGAGGTCATTATGACTCAGGGCTGAATAATTGTTTGGCTCCGTCCTAGAGTGCTGACATTTAAAAAGGCGACATCAGTGTCACTAATGTTAGCAGGATAATTGAGGATATTAGCGCAACAGGGGCCAGCTCGGAGCAGACCCTCTGTTTCACACTACCGAGCTCATAATTAGCTTGCTAATGCTGGAATTTACGTCAGCAGATTCGCAGGACAGCTGGCGATCGTAGACTGTGTCAGGAATGAATCTGAAAACTACCGCATTGACGGAAAGTCTTGTCCAAAGATAGAGTGTGTTGGCTTGAGCATTTGGACAACACACCCTAGATGTTATGAAAGCCTTCTTTAATGCTTTAACTTTTAATCTCTCTGCTTTTTGGTGTGTCTAAATTATTACTATTCTTGCATGCTTGCAGCCTCTTTAAGATGAATTGCTTGTTGTTTACATTTGTAAGGATAGATGTGCTTTGCAAAATAGAGTCTGCTAAATGAACAGTTGTAAATATAGTTATTGGTACTACAATGAGCAGAGGAAAACACTTAAAATCCCTTGATTCAGTAAAAGAAAGTCTTAAAGATTCTGGACCACTTTATAATTCATTTTAGTCAAATATAGTTCCCACTCCGAAGGATTGATCTGAATGAAATCAACCATGATGTGATTGCTCGAACTGCTCAAAATAATTTTTAAAATAATGTTAGCGAGACAGTCCTGGGCCCGGTTTTTCAAAAGTAATCCACTAGGATTTTGGATAAGGGATTGGATCAAATCTTGAAAATGGGTTTTTCAAAAGAAAAAACGGATTACATAATCGGATTAGATCACGTAATCCAATCTTGGTTTTGATCCGGATCAGACCTTTAGTTTGGGTTTTTCAGACCTTTTTTGTAGGATCTGGATCACTTTGATCCAAAAAACCTAGATTAAACTGATCCCATCAGAAGGGTGGACTTAGCGTGGATTTCATGCCCAAAATGTAATGAAAACTTAAAAAAATTATTAAATAATACTATATTTGGATCATGCATTATCTTACGAGACATACTATTTCTTCATAAGGTTTTAATTTCATTAGTTGTTAATCCGTCAGGCTATAGTGAGTATAGGCTTTAACATATTCAGCCTTTCAGTATAGGCCTACAGCAAAGTAGAGAGTTTGGCCTTATAAAATAATCCCCCAAACAGCTGTCAAACTTGACCAAAAACAATACATTTTATTCTGTCACTAATTAATATATACATGTATATTCTGTATATATTATACAATGTATATTCTTCAAAATGGAAATTTTTTTTGTTTTTAGAATATTTATTAGGGATGCATGCAATGATAACAGAATAACAACAAAAAAAAAATGCAAAGAATGGCAATCACTGATTTTTGAAATCTCTTCCAACAATTGCAAAAGGAGACTGGGCAGAAGCACAGCTTCATCTGGCAGAGGAACAACTGACTCTAACCAAACTGCTGCAAACCAAGGCCAATGACTTGAGATCCGCATCCTAAAGGATACACTCAGACAAGCTGGTCTCTCCACATCAGATGAGGAAGTCTGAAATTAGTCTGAGTTTTTGACATTAAGTCTTTTTTTTTTTATTTACATCTATATTTGAAACTTATCATAAATATCCTCAATGTACACTGTTGTAGGTCTCAGATGAGCGGACTGCTTAAAGGGGATGTTGTGTTATTTTTCTTGTTTTTATTATCTATTATTATTATTATTTTAACAATTATTAAATTTTCTTAGTTTTCATTTTAAATAAAAAATAAAGTTATATTGACCCCACGCTGGCTATTCTACTTGTAGCTCTTTACATATCTATAGTTCTACATTGTGATTTCCTATCCTGTTTGAGCACTGGTTATCCAGATTTAGTGATCCTGAAAAGTTCCTATCCGGATCAGATTGATCCAATATGATGTTGCTTTGAAAAACTGGCTCAAAAAGTAAGCTGGATTACGTGATCAAGGATGGCAAAAACAGGATTACTAAATCCGGATAAATATTATCCGGATTAAACGTTTTGAAAAACCGGGCCCTGGTGTATTTCAGCGGATGAATTAAATGATCTCTTGCCTTTTCTTAGAAAAGATGACCTAATTTTTGAAAAACATTACTAAATGCTAAATGACTGTACTTTGGTCCAATTAGATTCAAGACAAAAGAGTCCTGAACACTTTGATTAGTTGGATCAGCTGTGTTTGATTAGAGCTGGAACAAAACTGTGCAGAATTGTGGCCCTTCAGGAATCCAGGTTGAGACCTAAGGTCTATATCAGTGGTTACCAAAGTGAGGTTGGAGACACCTCTGGGGGTTGCTTGGTGATTTCCAAAAAAAAATTTAATAAAATTCATTTTATGAAACTATTAGAAAAAGAAAATTTGGTAACACTCTATAATAACTACACACTATGAATCATTTATTAAGCATTAGCAAATAGTGAGTTCATTATCAGTTAAGCATTAACTCTACATTAATAAACGGTTGTAAGAAGTTTATATCTAAAGCTACAAATGCTGTATTCCTGATTTGATTATTAAACCACACTAAACTAAACTAAACTGAACTGAACTTAAACACTGAAAACTGAACTACACTGTTTCAATTTACTATGATCTTCTATGTGAAGCTGCTTTGACACAATCTAAAACCCATTTTTACCCCAAAGGCATCAAAAAGTATGGTCAAGCACCTTGCGCGTCAGTATAAGGATGCTGAAGGTGCCCACTATACCGACGCAAAAAAAATTCCATTGCTTTTAATGAGTTGCCTAAGGCGTCATATGGAGACGTTTAAAGCCTCGCATAGTTGCCAATAGATGTCAACGCAATATTTTGAACCTGGTTTACACCTATTATCGCAGTTTTTTATTTAAATATGTGATTTTTGTTTTGTTCATAAAAAGCGTCTGTAAACAGGGTCGAGACAACTGTAAATAGGACTATACCTCACTTCCATTCAACGGTGAGTTTAACATCGCTCAGCTATTGGTCAAAATGTAATACCGGTGAGTTCACCGATGAGTACAACTCTTTCCCAAATGAGGTCTGCTACAATACGAGGTAGGTTAATACTGCATAATGTATTTTTAAAAGTTTTATTGGAGATTAGTTGTTGTTGATATATGTTATCATTTACTTAATATTTAATGAGTGAAATTACTCTGCTCTGTTAAACACCATTTTGGAAATATTTGAAAAAGAAAAAAAGAAAAGAAGCAAAGGAAGGCTAATAATTTTGACTTCAACTTTATATATAAACATGGCAATCAGTCACCCTTAGATCACTTGAACAAGCTGGTCTCCGAAAATAAATTTTGGAGTGGTTCAGTTGAGGTGAGAAAGCAATCTGACCCAACGGGCCAACAAAACAAGCGGTATCATAATTCATAAGGGGAAATGTTACATAAAAAGCAGCAGTGTCTGACTCTGAGAGCAAGCACATCAGTTATCACAGTTAAAATCCAAAAAGCCGTTCTTCCACTAAAAAAAGTTGCACAATTGCCCTTCTCCGTGCAAACCAAGAATGCTGTCCTGACACATCCTCACTCATGTTCGGAATGATACCTGAATATACTGTGTGTTTGTGTTGCAAGATCTACAGATTAATTCACAACAAGTCCAAACCTTTTAGTCATTTTTGATAGATTATACAAAGAAGCAGGAACCAAGAGAGATATGACCAATGAGAGGACAGTTTGATTCCTATTTTTTTTCCCATTTCATAGAAATGCAGGGTCTGAACTCTGAAAACACCATTAAAGAGATTATAAAAAATTGCAAAACTTCTGTTATCATTTACTCATCCTTTACTTGTTCCCAACCCGAGTTTCTTTATTTTGTTGAACACAAAAGAAGAAAGAAATACTATGTAACCATTGACTTCCATAGTGTTTGTTTTTCCTACTATGGTTAAAGGTTTTCAGCTTTCTTCAAAATATCTTCTTTTGTGTTCAACAGAATAAAGAAATTCCTCAAGGTTTGAAACCATTGTAAATAGTGATTTGCGTTTCATTTGTGTGAACTACCCCTTTAAGCCGAGTGTACAGCACAGAGCCATTTTTTCTGTCAAATATGAGCTGATATATTATTTTTTTCCATTGGGAAAAGTCATTGATAATAATGTGGTCATAGCTTAAAGGGGCTCGCAATCATTTTCAAACATGTCAAATAAGTTTAAGAGCTGTCAGGTTGAATTTGAGAGGTGTGTGTGTGGTTGATCGAGCCGATCTGAAGTTTGTTTAATTGTGAGTATTGAATGATGCAAGATGCATGACAGAGTCTTCAGAGATGTCGTTCATGATTTTTTTTTTACCCAGCTTAAAGGGGTAGTTCACCCAAAAGTGAAAATATACTCACTATTTACATTGGCTTCAAACCTTTAGGAATTTCTTTCTTCTGTTGAACGCAAAAGAAGATACTATGAAGACAGCTGAAAACCTCTAACCATTGACTTCCATAGTAGGAAAAACAAATACTAGGGAAGTCAATGGTCACAGGTTTACCGCTTGCCTCACAATATGTGTGGCAATGTGAACATTCATGGCTCGTATCATTATGTAGCTCTTATGAGGAAGAAAGAGAGTGGCTCTGAAACTAAAGTATGTTTTTCATCTGTTCCATGTATTTAATGCAGGGCTTCATGAGATGGCTTCGGAATTTCTTCAAGTCAACAGTGATTAACATATGGGCAACACAGTGGCGCAGTGGGTAGCACGTTCGCCTCACAGCAAGAAGGACACTGGTTCGAGTACCAGCTGGGTCAGTTGGCATTTCTGTGTGGAGTTTGTATGTTCTCCCCGTGTTCCTGTGTGTTTCCTCTGGGTGCTCGGGTTTCCCCCACAGTCCACAGACATGTGGTATAGATGAATTGGGTATGCAAAAATTTGTGTGGATGTTTCCAAGTGATGGGTTGCGGCTGCAAGGGCATCTGCTGTGTAAAACAAATGTTTCATAAGTTCATTTCGCTGTGGCGAGCCCAGATTAATAAAGGGAAAATAAAATTAACTAAATGAAAATGAATGAATGAATTTTACATGAACTTACTCATGATGGGTGCATGGATCTGTCAAAAATCTGAATTTGTACCATTTACACATGCTTTTAGACAGCAAGAAACCATGAATTGTTCAATATTTTCGCATTGTAAAAAATTGCTGTAAAATTTACAGTAATATTGTACAGTAATAATAAATACTATTTATTATTACTGGTTGCCAGTAATACAATAAAATTTACAAGTGCACTGTAAATTAATAATTACAATTGTGCTGTAAAACTACAGCATAGTTGCAACTGTTAATTTATAGTGTGCTTGTAGAATCTGCCAGTAATACTGTAAATTGCTAGTAATACTGTAAAATTTCTGAGCGCACTATAAATTAACAATTGCAGCTATAATTTACAGTGCACCCGTAAAGTTAACAGTTATACCAGCAATCAAATTTGCCAGTAATACTGCATATTACAGCAATTTTTTACAGTGTGGTTCCATCATAAATAAGGCATAAAGTACATCCAGGCAGTTATTAATGCCAAATGTAGCCAGACAGGCTTTTTGGCGGTTGTATAAAGGCTGGTTTATACTTCTGCGTTGAGTGATCGTCATGACCCATGCCATGGCACATGCGTTGCACCTAGCCGTGCATTTATACTTCTGCATGCTATTTATGTTGCTCTGCAATAACACTTCCCAGACTCTAGCTGGCAGTAGGTTGGTGGTATGTTCCTCTGTGTCGAGTTTCTTCACAGGTGTTTTGTTTTTTCTGAATGCTACCTTAATCTACAAGTAGCTAAAACTAGCTCAGAGTCAGGAACCGGTGGACGTGCAACAACTTTAATCATAAGACGAACACAAAACAACATTTAGTCGGGCTCATGGCTCTCAACACCGCCCACACTCGGCACAGCTACCAAGCGATTAAATTGCAGACCTTGCGATATGCGTTGTTGCGACAAGTAGTCACTGAACATCAGCGTCAGCCGCGGACGAGGGCTATTCTGGACCATACGCGTGCACTTGACAACGTATAAATGGCGAAGTATAAATCAGCCTTGTTGGAGTTTATTCTATGAAAACAGTAGCAAATATTACACAGCTACTTGCCACAAAACATAAAAACTAGACAAAAAAATTCTAGCCTAATATTTTATTAATTATTTAATTAAAGGCGAAGCTGACAGAAATGAAAACGGCTGAATGGAGCATACACTAACCTGCATATTTTTCAGTCACAAGATAGCGCCAAACAATCACAAACAACGGCTTGACAGCCAAGCATTTTCAGCAGTTGTTGTCTGGGAATAGCATACCTTGAAATGTCGTGACTGACCAATCAGAATCAAGTATTTCAGACAGCATGTTACAATAATGAATATTATGCAATAATGGATTATAACAAGACCATTAAAACGCCATTTAAAAATAGGGTACATAGGGTCAGGAAGTGTCTGCCTTATTCTCTTTACTTTTCTGTGGGTTAAATTTTTAAAAATACCGATGTATACACATGAAAGATCCTGCTTTGATCTTCATAAAAAAATCCTCCATCCATTAATGATTCCACTCATCTTGTTCTCTGCAAAAAAAAACTGCAGCAAAACTTGAGAAAACACAAGAGCAAAGAGAATATCTCGGATGAAAACACTAAAATATTCAAGTCAGACAGTCTCCACGAGCTTAGATAACAGTACAGATGTCGGCCAGTTTTTCTGGGAAGACATGTCAGGAAACAATATCTTTCTTCCAACATGAAATATACCTGATCATAACAGGAAGCAAGTGTTTTTTGAAAGGTCATGCAAAATTCAGAGGCTCTTTATTTGCGAGTGTCAGAGACCGGGTCTCTTGTGGGTGGCTTGTGTTTGGAGTATATTGCTCTGTAGCGCTAATAACAGTTAAGCTGTTTTAGCTCGGACTCTATGGATCCGCGTGGACAAGTTATTTGGCCTGATTTATGATACCGTTGCATAACAATTGCACTGCAGGCAATCTAATTTCCTGCAGCAGTTTGTGGTAGGATTGCATTTAGCTCCTTTTGAATCTATTATTATTATTTAAATGAGGATCTATAGTCAACATGGCAGCTTTATATCTTTAAATTTGACTTCTTTTTTTTTCAGCAATAAAAATATCCCTTGGAGACTGATTTGCCTCCTCCTCCTTTGAAGACCAGTAAACACGACATTTTGTTTAAGATTGTAAATTTGACAGTAATCTTAAGACTTTCTTAATCTAAACTAGATGTTTTAATCATTTATGCTTTTGTTTGAAACAAGACAATACATTGTTTAAGCTGCATTATATTATATTTCAAAGTTTGAGTCAAAGTAAAAAAAAAAAAAAAAAAAAAAAAATATATATATATATATATATATATATATATATATATATATATATATATATATATATATATATATTAATGCAAAATTTTAATGAGCACATCTGCCAGGTTTTAGGCTTTCATACATTATTATGTCCAGGACTTGATTTGTGCAGAAACACCTCTGAAATTTGATCTGGCACCTCATTTTACAGATACCCCTCCTTACATGCAAACCTGAACGGCCACCGCTCTTTCTTCCGCGACTCCCCAAGTCTATTCACTTTCGTCCGCGAAACCACCAAATCAAAACCACCACGAAACCCCCTATCCCACCACCCCCACCCTCCACTGGTAATTTCGAGCTTGTAATTTACAAATTAAGCACTGATTATGTCCTAAATTGTTTATATTATGTGGGCGGACAGACATTGAAATTAAAGAACATACAAAATCTTGGCTTCAAACCAGCTTACTGATTGGTAGACAAATCTTTTTCAAAAGCTCCTTTCTTTCGAAAAAAAAAAAAAAAAGTCATATAAGCAGATGGACAAAGTATAGTATAAAAAATGCTCCAAGTTAAACTATTTGGAAATGGGTCAAAGATTACAATGAGTAAGAAATGTAAATGTAAATGTTATGAGTGCAATTTTAATTGGTTTATAAGGATGGATATTATTTATTCGCCTCATTTTTTTATTCATTCATTTTCCTTCAGCTTAGACTCTATTTCAGGAGGTCACCACAGAGGAATGAACCGCCAACTATTCCAGCAAACAATATGTTTTACACAGCGGATGCACCTTTCAGTCACAACCCAGTACTGGGAAACACCCATACACTCTCATTCCCCATACACTAATTAACCTATAGCACGTCTTTGGACTGTGGGGGAAACCAGAGCACCGTTATCCACAACGACAGCATGCAAACACCAAACAGAAAATGCCAATTGGCCCAGTGAGGACTCAAACCAGCAATCTTCTTGATGTGAAGCGACAGGGCTAACCACTAGGCCATTGTGCCAGCTCCATTTTTTTCCATCTCACTTTCTGACTTTATGTTGAAGGATTTAATCAGATTTTTTATAGCTAACTTGTGACCGCAAGACATTAGTTGGGGACTAGTTTGGTTGGGTTTGTTAACAGAGTAAAAGTTTAATTCTGTACAGAGATACTGTATTTTATTCTGTATTTTGCTTAAAAATAAATGAAACTCAACCACTATGAAACAAGAGTGCTTTTAAGTTTACTGACACATAAGTGACAGTAAAGACATTCATACAAATTAGATTTTATTAAATGTTGCTCTTGATATTTTTTCTATTTATCCAAGGGTCTTTAGAAACATATCCTAGTTTTTACAAAATATGAAAATACACAATTGTTTTTAACATTTACAGCACAAAGAAATGTTTCTTGAATATCACAAAAATGTGTTTAAAGTGATTTTAGGATTATTATTATTATTATTTTTTTATTATCATTATTATATTTAGTTGAGTGTTTTTGTTATTTTAAAACTTTTCATTCATTTACTCATTTTCCTTCGGCTTAGTCCCTTTATTAATCTGGGATCACCACAGTGGAATAAACCACCAATTTATCCAGCATAAGTTTTACACAGCAGATGCCCTTCTTGCTGCAACCTATCACTGGGAAACACCCATACACACTCTTTCACACAAATGCACTAAAGACAATTAAGCTTACCCACTTCACCTATCGCATGTCTTTGGACTGTGGCGAAACCGGAGCACCTGGAGGAAACCCACACCAACACAGGGAGAAAATGCAGACTCCACACAAAAATGCCAAATGACCCAGCCAAGGCTTGTACAAGTGTCTTTTTGCGATCGTGCAACCCATTGGGCTACCGTGATGCCTGCTTTTCATTTTAGTTGAAACAATAACCACCCTAAAAACATACCTTTTGATTAAACCCTGACAATATAAAATCAATATTATTTTAGCATCTCACACAAACTGTAATAATATTGTGAACTGCTTTTCTAACATAAAAATGCATTAAAATTATTGTAATTTGAAAGCTTTCCTTAAAAGTTATTAAAATGTAATTAGTTTTAAATGATCGAAAGCCCTAATATTCACTGTAAAAATATCGGTAAATTAAGTTTTGTGATTCAGGTTTTTATTTTTCAATGTTTATTTATGATAACATGATGAGACTTTGATCTTTCTTATGACAACTTTTAACAATAAAAGTTGAAAAAAGTGACTTTTATTAACATTTATAATAGTTTGTTGAAATATTTAATCAATTCCATGCGTGTTTAATAAAAAAAAGGGGGAGGTTTTTCTTCAATGTCAAAAATATTAGTAATTTACTGGTTACAAATTAATAATTCGATTTACAGAATTCTGGTATCCTCAATGCAATGCAAGAATTACATTCAGGAGGTGCGAAACAACTTTCATTTTCCGATTCACGCTTTTATATAGCTAATATTAACAGATGGAGTTTAGTGAAATTCGTCACTTGTCAACCATTCTCCAGTCCTTCATTGGCCGCACCCATACATACATCCTCTTACTAATTCTCTGCACAATGTCAAAAGCACGAGACTTCTCAACTGCAAATTCTGTGCCCACAGGAAGTTTCGCTGCAGAGCTCACGTTAATTTTAGGAAATTTAGACCTTTACATCTCTATTAGCTTCATCTACTTTTGCAATAATGCTTCATTAGTATGCACAGCATATTATACTCAAGAGTAGAAGTTCAGTTAATATATCACCTTTAAGAAATACAAATCCAATTGTATATTAAAAAAGAAAAACAGACAAAAATAATACAAATATACATTCCTTTTTCCCAACAAGTTTAAATTTATATATTGTCTGGTTGGTGTGGTATATTACGCAAAACCTTGTACTAAACTGCCAGTACATTTTCTGTTATTTTACAGAATTACTTCTCTCTATATGATTTTTTATACATCCTATTATTTTAAACTACTAAATTGTCAATAAAATTACTTTGTCAACTTTTGATGTTGATGACTCTACAGCAGGGGTCACCAATCTCTGTCCTGGAGGGCTGGTGTCCCTGCAGGGTTTAGTTCTAACTTGCCTCAACACACCTGCCTGGATGTTACAAGTATACCTAGTAAGACCTTGATTAGCTTGTTCACGTGTGTTTGATTAGGGTTGGAGCTAAAATCTGCTGGACACCGGCCCTCCAGGAACAAGTTTGGTGACCACTGGTCTACAGTTTAACAGAGCAGACATCAACATCCCATAATGCAATTCACAACTGTAAACACAAAATACAAAAAAAAAACTGTTAAGATATTTTTTGACAGTTTCACAATCTCTTCAGATATATATAAATATATATTTTTACAGTGTAGTTTTATTCATTAGCACACGTAAATAAAGAAAGAATCACTTCAGTTTGAAACTCTCTTGCCAGATCTCTTCAGGAACTTAATAAGGTCTTACTTGATCTTTAATTTGACAATTTGCTTTTGGAGATTTAAAATAAATCTGTTTTTAAACGCTAACAAAGCTCTGCCTAACTAAACAAGAACGAAGCAAACATCTTTTGCACTGTAACTATATTTGTGCAAATATTTCTTAGGGAATTAACTATTTATGACTGAAGCTTCAGGGAATTTTACCCGGCACAGTGTGTGTGTTTAGAAGGAATAATGCAGAATCCAGTGCTGCTGTTCAAGGGAAGAGAGCAGTGCTGCTGAGGAATACCAATGCAAGTCTTTTTCCTTATCTCTTCGCTTTTTAAACACACCAGAAACAGGTCTGTCATCCTTTTTTATCGCTCCCTCTCCCTGTACGCCTGAAAGATGTCTCATTGATCCTGTATGTCCTGGTCCGGCACACCTTGTTCCCCTCCGTGACTCCAGAAGAGACTATTAACACTTTCATTGAAGCTTTTGGGTGAGAAGTAACACCCCTCACACCACTATTATTCTGTCGCTCTCACACTCAAACCCACACTCACATTTTATAACAGATAGAGGTGAGATTACACTTACAGAATCCCATGTCAGGGACAAAATGGTGTCCATCACAGCTACTAGTGCACAAATCTGTCTGGACACACACTGTCTCAACACAAAATAAAAGTTAATTTAATCGTTTTTGTACATATTTACGTGGTGTGAACATTAAACTATTCAGTTGTCACAAGTTTTAAAAGTCATTTTTGAGTGCATGAATACAGCACAGAAGATTTAGGTCAGGACTTTTTCAGTGTTTTTGAAGTAAGTTTGCTTTGAATAAAGCATTTTAAGAGTTCATACTTAGATATTGCTTGACACTATTTGCAGGTTTGGCATGCCGTCCCAGGAGAGAACCCCGAGCTCGAAGATAATTGAGTCAAGGGCTTCCGCCAGTTAATTTAGCATAAAGGAGGTAGGAATCAAGAGCTCCCGTTGGTAAAGAAAAAGTAGGAGATGGGGTGGAAGGAGGGATTCTTCAAAAACAAAGACACTTAACACCCTTTGTAATATTAAAAGTGACAACCTTGACTCACTAAAGTGTAAATGGGAAGCTGATCTGTGTAGTGCAAGTCATAATGATTCATATATGACAGACATCTTTTTACTCTATGTAATTTATTGACATGTTTTTGCGCTAAAAATGTTTAATAAAAATATATTTGAAAAACAAAAATAAGGGACGTAAGGTGAAATGGGCTATTTATTGTTGGCTTGGATCAATCTGATTGGATTATCATGGATTGCGGACAGCCGCGATCGATCATATCACATGCTCATCTCGAAATTATAAAAAATGTATCACTTATTTAATAACAAAAAAGAGCAAAATAGTAATTTTGTAATGTAATTATTATAATATTACTTTTTAAACATAATAAATCATATAATCAGCTTAATACTGTAATAAATGAACACATTTTATGTACTTCTTTCATGATAATCTTCATAAAACTTTCTAATATGCTGCTTTGGTGATCAAGCTTTGGAAACAATATCAATAAATGAGAATGCATTTTGGAAAGTAACAGGCAGATTTTCTGAACTACCCATTTAGACAGAAGGCCAAAGCAAAATGATTTTGTTTCCAGATGTACAGCAGTATACATCATGAAAACCTCCCCAAGGACAAGTACAGGTATCAGTATAATGCCTGTGAAACACATGCTGCACAGTACTGCAAAATGTGGACCTGTTATGTACCTTTCCACTGTCATCTGGATGTAAATTATATAACATTATTCATTTATTTATTTTATTTTCAGCTTAGTCCCTTTATTAATCTGGGGTTGCCACAGCGGAGTGAACCGCCAACTTACCCAGCACATGTTTTACGCAGCGAATGCCTTTCCAGCTGCAACCCATCACTGGGAAATCTCGGCCCTGGAGGGCCGGTGTCCTGCACAGTTTAGCTCCAACCCTATTCAAACAGACCTCCCCTATAGAGTTCAAGTGATCTTGAAGACACTAATTAGTTTGTTCAGGTGTGTTTGACTAGTGTTGGAACAAAACTCTGCAGGGACACCGGCCCTCGAGGATCAAGTTTGCCTATCCCTGATCTAGAGTCAAAAATCCATCTTTAAATCTTTATATATGCTTTAAAGTTTATATCCTAACTTTAAGTTTATTTATTTCACAAAAGGGAAAGTGTACATTAATCAACGATCCACATGAAGCTAAATATAAAGACATTAGCCCAAAGATTTCATTGGTGGTCCCTTGGCCAGATGTTAAAGGCCATAACAAAAAAAAATACAAATTCAAACTAAAAACAAAACTCAAATAAAAACAAAAAACAGCCACAACGATAGCTATATAAAAAGTTTAGTGTTCACAATGTTGATTATTAAGAAGCCATTTCGTGAAGTTTCACAAACTAATTTCGAGAGGGCCATGTGATATGATTGACAGCAGCTAGTCTCTTATCTACCATCATTAGTTAGCCAATCAGATTATTCCAAACTCACTATAAGTAGCCTAGCAAACATTTACTCCCTTATCTTCATTTTCTGAAGAACTAGACGTTTTTCTAAGTGGAATATGGTAATCAGTCCAAGTCACTCTGTTTTCAGAGTAAAATAGAAGAGGAGGAGCTAAACCATGCATGATCTTGTAAGCAACTCAACCGTTTTTAAACTTAGGCCCTGTTTACACTAACATGTTTTAGTTTTAAAATGTATACGTTATGCTACGGTTACGCCATTCGCTCCCACTATGCCGGAGTTTGAGCATCGAAAACAGAGATTTTTGAAAATGCTGAAGAGACTGTTTTCATTTTAAAACGCTGCTGCTCCATTTCAGTGTGAATGGGGGAAAACAGAGATATCTGAAAACTGATCTGATTGGGGCTTATTCCTCAATATTAAGTAGCCTACACACAGTTCAGTCTTGCATCCTCTCCTTGTAAGTTCAGACTTCGCAAGTTTGATATGAAAAACAAACTCCAGAGGACACGTCGAGTAAATCTTTTAAGAGGAAAAGTATACTTTATAACCTCATTCACGTCATCCTGTCTACATCGTTTCACTTTCTTAACAATAAATCGAAAACATGATATAAGGAACTGCCAATTTTGATATTAACAACTTAACAGACACAAAAAATGTTGAGGCGTCATGTAGCTACAAATTTATATAACCACCATCTTCAATGCATATAACAACATAAAGCCTATAACATTACTGCCTCCTTTTATTTTCATTGAAAATATTAAACTTACCGTCTCTTTTGCTGAATATCAGTTTTAATAATCAATAATGGCCATTATAAAAGTATAACGTATAATAAGTACAATGAATTATAGAAAATAAAAGAAAGCAATCAGTCAAATATGCAGAATCAGTGTATGCGGTTACATTAATTAATATTAACTTATCTTTGCACTCAGGCAAAACACGTTACCCGAGAACAAGTTATAGATTCAAACCACCAAAGTCAGGGAATATGTTGTTAGATTTAGACAACAAGATGAATTAAAAATAACGTTTAACAAATATAGTTCAAGATTAAATCCAGTGCATGCCAGAGTGTGTGTGTGTGTGTGGTTATGTGATCCAGCATTATAATGTGGACAGAGAGTTGTTCAGAAACGCTGGGTGAAACACCAGTGTGGACGTGAATCATTTTATAAATAAACTATATTAGTGTAAACAGGCCCTTAATGATGTTTTCCCAAATCAGCAGGCTATGGGTTTTTAAAATAGTACAAAAATGAAAACCAAACAGTTCATTTAAAGTTGTCATTGCTTGTTTGTGTTAGACCAACTTATCAGACAATAACTTATAAGAGAGAAGATCATAGAATTTCAATTCATTTATGCAGCCTTATTTGATAAAGAAATTCTAATAAAGCTAAGATGAACTATATAAAATTGTACCTCGTTACATGCCTTCTTTGTAGCTCAATAGAAATGTATCAAATCCAATGTACTCATTATTCACATACGCCATTTGATGTAGAGTATATAGCCAAATGGCTGAGGATGTTAATCAGTTGCCTAACTCTTAAGAACTGCATGAGCAATAGCAAATGTGTGCCTTCGCAAACACCACCAATGAAATCATGTTCAACTAAACAAACAGCAAGTCTAGTTGTGATGAATTTGATGCAGGTCTTAAGGACTATTGCATATTTATGCACTTGTCCCTTTGTCCACTGTAATCAGCTCTATGCTGAGAGGCTGTTGAAGGCTCTTTTGGCTGATTTCATGTCAAGCTGAAAGCTCTGCGCTGCCTGCCCAGGTGTTTTATGCTCACTTCCTGTACAATTCAATCGGCTGATTAATTGCCTCACTTGGAGGGAAAAATCTAAGTGTCCTTCAGCAACAGACGAAACGAGTTCCTTCCTCAGCCCACTCACAGGCTGTCAATGGACATTTTTTCCCTTTTCTTAGAGCTACATACGTATATATTTTTTAAATCTTTTGAAATACAGCCTAAAAATCCTTCAAATTACCTTAATCTAATCATCATGAGACAAAATAAAAACCTAGAGCTCAATGAATGCACAAGTAGCATAAGCAAACATTTTATTATACAACATATGGCAATTTTTCACACTGACTGTGTCTTATTGTGCAGAAAAAAATGAAAGTAGTAGAAAAATGTTTCCCAATCATTTTCCAGAAGATTAATACGATGCGCTGAAATTACAAAAACACATGCCAGAGTTGACAGATGGAAGCTACGACCTTCACGTGAACGGCATAAAAATGAGTTGTCATGACTAACGCAATACACCGACACAAATTCAGCATAAATTACAACTGCTTGTCAGTATAAACACAATATACTTTGCTCTCGTTGGTCCCAGACAAAATCACAGTGTAAAATTGATACGGTTTAAAAACGCTATTAAAAAGGCCCGTTTCAAACGTCACAGGTGATGCCTCCACTTGCTATGCATTACTGATTAGCAGAGCTATGACGAATGGTAGCAGTAAACATGTCAAGTCAATGGCTCGATTCCTAAGTTATGGTTTAATTCATTAGTGCTGCTCCCAGTGCCAATAAACCAGCTTTAGCCGCATCCCATTGAAGCAGAGCTCCTGAGAGAGGTCACCGGGGGACAGACTTATGAACATCAAAAGACAGACTTGCTGTACAAAAAGTAGTTCCTTCACATAGTCCATCAGTCTAAAGCACTTGGCATGTACTCACAATATCACTAGGTGCTGTGAGTATGAGATGAATGCTTTACAGTCTTTTGGTGTGCCGTTTAAGCTTTGCTTGATGTCGGGGATAGATAAAGGCTTTTCGGTGTAAGCTCTCCACCAATTCCGAATGATTGGCGTACCTGTGGACCTCCTTGTATTGTGCTTCTACTGGCTTTCCCTCTAGAACGCTTCCTCTGTAGGCAACACTGCCCGACTGTCATTCTCCCGAATTTTTGGAGGGCTGTTTCATGGTGCATCAATGGACGTACCAGAGAGAGTGGGTTGGCGGGATAGGCGACAGGACGGAGGCTCAGTGGTGTGGACACTAAATTGTATCCATGTGATGTCACACCAGAGTGCTGATAGTCATCTGTGCTTCATCCCAGCTGGTAACTGAAACCTCATCCAGTCTATTTACAATCTTCCCCACATCTTTCTCTTTCTCTGGACTGCTGTTTGTGGATTGGGCACCCCCCAGTTCATCCTCATCCTCCTCTTCCTCTGTAATCGAAGAAAGTCGTGTGGCGCTCCCGGGCTTTTCTGCAGGTGGCTGGTAGTGGCATTGGCCATTCAGGAGTCTCCGAAGAGGCATAAGAGGCACGATGTCTTCACCCAGCAGCTGCTGCTGGCAATGACGGAAGTCAGATTGGCGCTTTAGCCTCTTGAACTCTGTGAACGCAGATGTTGTGTTTTGGTAGAGGCTGAGCGCTAGCGCTCTGGCCTTTTCCGCCTTGGCCAATAGGACAGCATGGCAGCGCAGCACCACCGCTTTATTCTTCACCTGATGCCTGTAAATCCACGCGAATATCTTGGGCCGGAATGGATCAGCAGTGCAGTACGTGATCCGGTTGAGAGAAAAGAGGTGACTAGGCTTCTTTTTGCCACTTTTATCAACTCCCATGCGTATCCCATGAGGCCCTACAGTTATCTTCATCTTAGCGCTCTGTTCGCCATAGTTGCTGCGGGTCCAAATCTTAGCCACCGCCTCCTGCGTACAGTCCTCGCCTTTAGCCACAATAGTGACCGCGCTGCCCAGGTAACGCACATTATAGGTGGGTTCCTCCTTATTAAGCTCCACTTTTTGCCGTTTGCTGTGGAAGACGCTCCCCAACCAGTGGAACGGGCAGTCGGGAAGGAGATCCGGACAAGAGTGGAGCAAAGTCGACAGCAGCGAATGGTAAGTTAGCCCAGCTCCAAGACTTTTCGGCTTGCTTTTGGACTCATTCTCCACTAGCACAAACTTACTCCTTTTCCAGGGCAGCATGATCCTGAAAGAGTGGAACGGATTCAGCACTCTCCCTTAAGCAGCAATGAAGAGCGTTCTGGTGTGTGTGTGTTTCTCAGAGAAGCACAGCAAAGGAAACTGCTCTGGCACCCGCTGATGAGAGACTGAAAGCAGAAAGGCTCAGCTGCTTTGCTCGCTCCTCCTTCCTCTTCCTCCTCCTCCTCCTGCATCACTGAGTGCTGATCAGCGCTGGGCTCCAAGCCTCGTCGCTCTTCATTTAACTCCTTCAAAACCCTCACCTGACAGTTTCCATGCAGACTCTGACCAGCGACCCCGAGGCAAAACAAAAGGGTTCATCCTCATGTCAGAGTGTCCTATTAGAATGTTGCTGAGAGTCACTTCTGCCATTGATATACCATCACATTGCCCAGCTCTAATTTAATTCATTCAGCTTCTGGAAAAACTCCAGGAAATTACTTTACGTAACAGCTGCAAAAGAAAGAAGGTGCTAGAACAAAACGTTAACATGGTTATTATATGTCTAGTTGTGCAAGTGCGTGGGCGGCAGAGCCCAAATCGATTGGAGACATTTCGTTCTTGACATTTGAACATGTTTACAGATTTGCTTGAAAGGATGAATCACTGTCTCATCTATACATCTTTCATTACAAAAAGTCAAAGTCAAAGAATATTGGCTTTAAATTATGCAACTATTCTGCTCTTTACTGTCGAAGTCAGTTGACTAAAGAAAAAGGCTTTTAATAATACTTTTTTAAATTAATAAATAATTCACAAATTCAAATTATTTGACACCCTTGTGTTTTCCCAGATCTATGAGATGTGGTTTGTTTCAGGGAACACAATGTGCTACTATTCATTGCAATTAAAATTAAAAGAGGTGTTGAAGCTTCAAAAAGGACCATATAAAACTATTATACACTTAAAGATAAAAAATTAATAGAAATTTTACATTGTTGGTTGTTGAAAATCTGTCTTTATTCTTTTTGCTGTGCGGACGAGTTGATGAAAAATATCATTGAGCAAGAGAGGACACCATACGACTTTGGGCACAAACCTAGGACAAACTTAAAGGTTTACTAATTTGAATCAACGAGACATCCAAAAGCAGAAACTTCTGGTTCCAGGTCCCATTTTTATTTTTTATTATTATTGTTTTTTTTATTTATATAATTTTAATAAGTTTTTTTTTCCTTTTCATAGTAATTTAAGGTTCCCTGTTTGGGCTTCTAATAACTTTTCTTCATTGATGTAGACCTGTTTCAGCACGGTTTTGAATACCTATTTCATTCTTCTATTTTTTTTATTTTTAACTGGCTTAATTTTACCATTACTTAACCCTAAATACAGATTTGGCTTATTGCCTTTTTTGGTTTGGAAATTTGTTTAATGTGTATGTATTTAAATTTATATATAAAAATGTATTTTATTTTATTATTTTTATTTGTTTTAGTATGTCCTTGTCATTACTCTTCAGTTTTTCCTTTTTATTGACACTACTGTTGTTATCGCTGGCACTATTATTAATACTTTTATTTAACAACCTGTATATTGGTTATTACATGTATATCTATGCACTTTGCTATATGCTGATTGCATGTTTTTCTGTGTTCGAAAAATACAAAATAAAAGAAAGATTTTATGGAAAAAAGAAAAATATCATTGAGGTTCAGTTTATTCTTCTGATCCAGTTATCTAATCCTCTATTACGAAGTAACTTTCAGCAGTTGTGATGGCTGTGACGCACGACTAATGCCTTGTACGTAGCTGTGTAATAATATTTCTGCGTGCTGTTTGTGTTGCTCTGCAATAACATTTCTGAAACGCTAGCTGGCAGTAGGTGTTTATGTTTCTCTGTGTCAAGTTTCTTCGCAGGTGTTTATTTTTTTCTGAAAGCTACCTTAAATGTACAAGTAGCTAAAACTTGCTCACTTAGAGAAACGTGCAAAGTTTAATCAGAAGACAAACAAAAAACAAAAGTTTCCATCTAGAGCTCCTTCACAGGACTCAACACTTGTAAACACTCGCTCTATCTGGCTGATGACTTTCGTGGCATCACCCACACTCACAGCTACCAAACGACCAATCACAGAGCTTGTGCTATGCGTTGTTGTAATGCGCAGTTACATTTTTTGAGAAGTGCAAGTCGACGTCAGCCATGATGAGGGCTATGTGACCGCACGAAGGCTGCGCCAGAGCAGACACATGCACTTAAAGAACTGTCTGACCTGTCCCTCAACATTCAAATCTGGCAGCTAGCTCTCTACAACTCACATGGTCACCAACTGATGCCAAGCAGGGCTGTTCCCGGTCAGTACCTGAATCGGAGACCACATAGGAAAGCTAGGTTGCTGCCGGAGTGGTGTTAGTGGCCAACAGAGGGGCGCTCAACCTGCGGTCTGTGTGGGTCCTAACGCCCCAGTATAGTGAAGGTGGACTCTATACTGCTCAGTGAGACATTAAAACGAGGACCTAATATTCTGTGGTCATTAAAAACCCACAATGTCCTTCAAAAAAAAGAGTAGGGGTTTAAGCCAAGTGTGCCGCAAGCCTGCGTTTGAGTGAAGGTCTCGGCCGTTAGTTCGCCCCCTGGGGGCTGGCTGCAGTACAAGTCATAAAGCCCGCCTCCTCCGTGTTAAAGAAGGAGACTTGAGCCCAAATAAAAAAATGTATTACACTTGCAATAAAATATCCTGAAAGATGGTTCTGGTCGATTAAGGCACTGGTTATTGTGCTGAAATAGGTGCAGATCTTCATTTTTGTAAACAGTTTGTTTTTAGCAGTAATTTAATGATGGGCGTGTCATCGTGATTGACAGCGGTGATTGACAGTTTCTCAAAGCAGCGCGTCTGAGCTTTGGCAGGAGACTGAAGTGTTATTATTCTATTTCTGTGTTATTGTACCATGACAAAATGAGTTCAGCAGTAAATTACAGTTTCTGACATACATGATCCTGGCGGAGCACTGTTTATTCGCCAAGGTCAGGGCTTTTTTCGGGCACTATTAGTTTGCTGATACACGTACGCCTAGCCACCCAGATAGCAAAACACACTCGGGCCAGTTCCAGCTAGATTCTCGCCTGCCGGAGACTTACCCCTCAGAGCTCAGACTGACTACCTCTGCTGGACCTACTCCGGATGCCTGGACTCACTGCCCGATTCCATCGAGCCAGATGCGGCGGCCGAGTGAGCCGGCGCTGCCGCATGCGAGCCGGAATCAGCCCGCGACGCCGCGAGTAGGTTATGCGCTGCGGCCCCGGAGCTGGCGCGATTGAATATATAAAACCCTTATATTTGTTAACGTTATTACATCCATTTGTGTTGATATGGCAGCAAACACATGCTGAGAAGTTCGGGGGGCGTGGTTGATTTTACATAAAGCGTTTGGTTGGAAGCTCCACTCTTCATTTTCGCGGCTCCTCCTCTGGCTCCATCAGACAGTCCTTCTGCGCATGTCAAGGCTCCAATTTCAGCAGTCTTTTGCGACAGTTTGTGCCCGTCAAGCAGGCGTTTTGCCCTCAAGGCTGTCGCGTCGTCCATTTTTTTTACAGTCATTGGTTTAACCCTGGCGTCCTGCCCACTGGTCTTTGTTCATCATGGCCTTATAATCATCCAAATATGATAGTTGGCTTCATGACTCTCCACCAATCAGCTGATGCGTGGTCTGGCGCAATATGGTTGCCGTTGCGTCATCCAGGTAGATGCTGCACACTGGTGGTGGATGAGAAGTTCCCCCCACTGTCCAGAAAAGTGTTATATAAATGTAAGGAACTATTATTATTATTATTATTATTATTATTATTATTGTTATTATTATTATATCTATTTTAGGTGTGAAGATTTGGTACTGAATGACAATAAAATTTTCAATATTTTGTGGTGTCAAGGCAATTTGGTCGATACCTAAAAATAATCTAACTCAATATCCAGCCTGCTTCATAAAGTTTCATTTAAATCCTTCTGAAACTTTAAAGCAGTTTTTTTTATTTTAACAATTGCTAGGTAAAAAAAAAAAACAGCACATTTATTAATTCCTCCTGTTTTGTTCAAAAAACAAATACTGGATTGCAATAACTTGCAGTTGATGATCCTTTTTAATAATCCCTACAGTCTCTGAGTCTCAGGATCTCATTGGGCTGGAGTGTATTGGTTGAGCCATTCTGCCAGGGCAGGTCAGCAGTTATGCATTACATCGAGAAGCATTTCCATCAATCCGATAGACTGCGCAGAGGAGTGGAACTGCTCCTGTCACTCTGAGATTACTTCACCGTTTGATGGATTGGCTCCTATTCCAAATCAGTCATTACAGAATGGTTATAGCACGCTGGGGAATTTCAGTGTTGACTTTTGTGTTAGTCGTTCGCAGAACAAAAAAATGGAGCAGAAAGGAAATGCTGTAGAAAAGAAATGCTGAAGTGGTTAACTGCTTGTTTGCTGATCATTTTAAGTACTGAACTGCTCATGCATCACTACACTGCATTTAATTCTGAGTTGAAGCATTTTGGCGCTGTCAGTTGAAGAGAAGGCTCATGCAAAATAATAAATAAATAAATAAATAAATAAAGCTTGTCATTTACTGTATGGCTGTAATGAAGGTGCATAGACAAAGATAAAGTTCCAAATGCAGCTTTATTAAAAGTGGGCACTCAGCTTGGTGGCTGTGACAATGGCATTGTGCTTTAGTGCAGTACAGACCTTTTTCTTCACTTCTTTATTGAGACCATCATAGCGGATACTTTGAAACTCCGTCTAATAATTGCAGTGTTTCTCAACTTGGATTTGTAAGTCAGAGTCCCAATCGGCTCCTTGTGAAGCAAATAGTGTCCTCAAAATTACATTGATGAATGAAGACTCCAGCAACTGTCACTGAGTAACTATGCTTACTACTTATGTTCAAGGAAATCACATTCATTTTGAGCTGTGGTCAAAACTGACTGGAAACACTTCAAATTAGAAAGAAAATTATTCAAGTATTTTAAAAGATTTAACTTTTTTTTTTTTTGAAGTTTTGGAGCAAGATGCTAATTGTCCAATTTATTTTAAATGACCCATGCCAACCCAAGCCAAGCTAAAAGTGCACCCGTCAGACCCAGAGATCAGCCAAACACATAAAAAAATACCTACAGTAAATCATTTTATTGCACACCTTCCAGCCAATCAGAATTTCATCAGACCATGGAATAATCCACAGTAACAGCAGTAAAAAAACCTTCATTCCTAAATTCCTGCTTTTCTGGGATCAGGTCACGAGGGCAGCAGTCTCAGGAAAGACCCCTTGACTTCCCTCTCCCCAGACACTTCCTCCAGATTCTCCAGGGGGATACGTAGGCGTTCCCAGGCCAGTCGAGAGACATAGGGCCTACTCACACTATGCGTTCCGGACCGTACCCAGGCCCTTTTCCTGAATCGTTTGAGAAGTGTGAGTGCTCTGAATCGGGCTCAGGCACAGTTTATTTGGCCGGCCCTGGCCTGATTGAAAGAGGCATGCCAGAGCACAGTTCACTTGGGCTTTGGCGCGGTAGGCTTGTGTGTGAGTTCAAAGCGCACCAGAGCTCGAAACTGAAGATGAGACGTGAATTTTTAGGGACTGCTACATATGGATTTATTAATCGTTCTTACTTTTCAAGGAACGCAAACTGTCGTAGATTATTAAAGTCACAATATCCTCACTGCACGACAGCTGCACCTTCAGCAAACCTCTTAATTCCTGCAGCACGAGGACTTAGATTTTTTTTTACGAGCGTCAAAAGTGACTGATCTGTTCGGCGAAATAGTTGACTGCGTATCACTCCATATCAAACGACTAAACTGATACAACTAAAAAATTGTCCTCTGTGCTGAGTGAAAGCGCTTCATAAACAGTGCATCATCAATGATATAAGTGAGCCCAAACCGAATGTAATGTGAGTGCTGCCCGTCGGGAGAGACGGCAGGGGGGACAAGTCTTCTGAACTTCTGAGCTCAGTTCAAGGCAACTGTACATAGTGGGAGTATGCCCATAGTCCCTCTATCGCAGGGGTCACCAACATGGTAGCCCACGAGGATCACATGTGTTGCCCACAGGCCTGTTCTAAAAATAGCTCACCATAGCGCCACTTACCAGTAAGCTCCATCTAATATAAAAGTAATCATTTAAAAATGTTAATATTTGCAGAGATATATAAAAATAAAGTGTTGCACATTGATACATTAAATACAGGGTATTTCCTACCCTGGTAAATCATTGTTGAAATTTGTTATTTGAGAAATGTTTATCAAACTGGTAGCCCTCCACATTGATCGGTACCCAAGAAGTAGCTCTCAGTTTCATAAAGGTTGGTGACCCCTGCTCTATCGAGTCCTGGTTCATCTCCGAGGCCTCCCCCCGGTTGGACACCTGGGGTAAGGACTTTCCTCCAACTTGGAGATGGCAAGCCACCTTTTTCCAATGGAGCACCATGGCCTCAGACTTCTCATCCCAGCCGCATTAAACTCGACAGCAAACTACCCCAGTGCATGCTAAAGGTCCATGTCCGATGAAGCCAACAGAACATTAACATCTGCGAATAACAGAAATGAAATCCTGCGCTCCCCAAACAGGACAGCCTCCGGCCCAAAGCTGCAAATAGAATTTCTGAAATGTTTTAATTGGTGATATTAAAGCATAACAAAAATATATTTAAAAAAAACTGCTAATAAAAGTACAGACAAAACTGAATTCAGACATATCCTAGTTTAACCTTGAGTAAAAAATTACACTTAATAAACAAATATTTCAAGCCGATTAAAGCCAGAGTGCTCACGTGCACTTGCCACAAATAGCAAAGTCTCCTCTCCTCACGTTTTTCTCTCAAAGCCTGACCCTGAAATCAAAAAGCTGCCAATGACAACAGTGAAATGCACTGCCACGAAAAACAACCAACTTTTATATCTATTTTTAACCTTAAAAGGGAGCTGCCGCCTGTATCTCCAGAGAAGGCCTGAAGGGTAGGACACTTGTTTCAGCCCATTATGTGAGATGGCTCTTTTTTTTTTTAAGAGCATAAAAAAAGCAAAAGCTATTGGTTCTCCAGTGATGTGGCCATGCGAGCGAAGGGTTACATGCGGCTGCCTTTATGATTTTTGACTGAAAGCGACAGTGGGATGAATCTTCCTGTGACGTTGTGTGCCTCAACCTAATGTGGACGATATAAAATAGGACTGTAATTTAGAGAATCTGTCCGTGACAACTTGAAGATGAACTGTGAGTGGACAGGGCTGGAGCGAGCCGCCCCGCTCTGGCCTTTACGAGGATTGATGCGAAGGGCTCACATTGACATCTCTGCCATGGGCTCAGCGCTGAAACTGATGAATGAATCTGGGTAATCTCTATTGCAGGACTGACTCCAGGGCATGTTTTGATTAAATTCCATATCAGTCACAATTTAAAATATTGGCCTTTTTTCTACATCCCATGATGCTTTTGTATGGGAGTAAGGTAATGGACCCTTTTCACAAGACTGGTCAGCATCCTAAATTCCTGAACATTTTTAATATTAAGATTTTTTTAAATGTATGAACATATATACAGTTGAAGAAAACATTATTAGCCCTAATGTGATTGTTTTTCTTCTATTTTCAAATATTTACCAAATTATGTTTAACAAATCAAACAGTATTTCCTATAATATTTTTTTTTTCTGAATAAAGTCTTTTTTGTTATATTTAGGCTAGAATAAAAGCAGTTTTTTTTTTTTTTTTTACATTTTAAAGTCAATATTATTAGCCCCCTCAAGCTATAATTTTTTTCTGATTGTCTACAGAACAAACCGACAACAGATATATATATAAATATATATATATCTATATCTCAACTTTGCATCAAGGTACAATATTTGAATTACAGATTGTGTGAGGCATTTGTAAAGCACTGTTTAGGGCAGGACAGTAAGTTTGACGTTGTTCTCTCTTCTGGCTGCCGTTAGTTTCAAATTATAATTTTTTTTACTTTTTCTGAAAGTCTTGATAACACCATAGTGGAAATTTTATTTTATTAGTTCAGCAAATAGGATTGTAAAAAAAAATATTTGTTGTACTCTCCCATTTTCTACATTTGATAGACAATGTACAATTATGATGATTTCCAATACTGAAGAAACCCAGAAATTTGAAAAGGGTCCATTAAGAGTAAATACACTAAACATCTGAATTTTTTTTTTGTTCGACTGAATAAAACAGGGTGTAATTCTGCTCACAATTTATCCATTGATTGTTGAAAGAAAACTTGTTAGAATTGTCAGACTTGTTCAGAAGACTATTAAAATAATAGTTTACTCAATTTAAATTACTCCATAATTTACTTACCCTCAAGCCATCTACGGTGTACAGTTAAAGTCAAAATTATTACCCCTCCTGTGATTTTTTTTTTCTTTTTCAAATATTTTCCAAATTAAAGTCTTATTTGTTTTCTTTCGGCTAGAATTAAAAGCAGTTTTGAATTGTTTTAAAACCATTTTAAGGTCAATATTATTAACCCCCTTAAGCAATATTGTTTCCATTGTCTACAGAACAAAACATTGTGATACAATCATTGGCCCAATTACCCTATCAATTAACCTAGTTAAGCCTTTAAATAGCACTTTAACCTGAATATTAGTGTCTTAAAATATCTAGTTAAACATTATCATCATGGCAAAGATAAAAGAAATCAGTTATTGGAAATTTGTTAATAAAACTATTGCGTTTACAAATGTGTTGAAAAATTTTTTTCGTTACACAGAAAATGGGGGAAAATATAAATGGGACTAATAATTTAGGAGGGCTAATAATTCTGACTTTAACCATATATGACTTTTTCTGCCATACAAACACAGTAGTTTTGAATTTTATACTGGCTCTTGTATGCTCTTGGTGCATAAATCTAAGGTAAAACTAACCCATACAGTGCCAGGGGGTTAACTCATGTCATATGAAGCAGATTAATATGTTTTTGTAACAGAAATATTTGTCATTTTTAAGTAATAAACTCCAATCTCTGATTTAATAGCAGTGTTATTAAAACTCGAATGGAGTCAAATCAACTCCAAATAAATGAACATTGTCCTTATATTTTCAGAGTTAAAATAACACTCTTCAGAAAGTAACTTGTACAACATTATAAATGAGAAAGGTTTACACTGTATCGAGTAAAAAAATAACTCTGGTCTACACTACTGGGAGTTGTCTGTTCCCTGGCTCTAGTGTAAAGAGTGAAAATTCAACACTTTAACAGAGAATTTAACTTATGATGAATTATTTTTAACTAACAAGTTAACATTACAATACCCATAATAAATAGTTAAAATAACTTGCATGAGGCAATTCTACAAAAATGATAGAAAAGATATCGTAATTACATTACATTCATTTTTTTTCAGCTTAGTCCCTTGTTTGTCAGGGGTTGCCACAATGGAATGAACCGCCAACTTTTCTGGCATATGTTTTACGCAGTGGATGTCCTTCCATCCAAAACCCTGTACTGGGGAACACCCATACACTCATTCACACACACACTTATACACTATGGACAAATTTAGTTACTTCACCTATAGCACGTCTTTGTACTGTGGGGGAAAATCAAAGTTCTCAGAGTTAAACCCACGTGAACACGTGGAGAACATGCAAACTCCACACAGAAATACCAACTGGCCCAGCCAGGACTTGAACTAGCAACCTCTGGTCACTGATCCACCATGCCACCCCGAGTTAAGTTCAGTAGACTATTAAAGTAATAGTTCACCCACAATTGAAAATTACCCCATAATTTACTCACCCTCAAGCCATCCTTAGTGTACATCTGACCTTTTTTTGTCAGATGAAAACAGAGCAGTGTTTAATTTTAATCTGGCTCTTCCATGCTGTAAATTGGTGCTGGCTTTTATCTTGAAGCTTCGAAAGGTGCATAAATCTAAAGTAAAACTAACCCATACAGTGCCAGGGGGTTAACTTATGTCATACGAAGCAGATTGATATATTTTTGTAACAGAAATATTTGCTATCTTTAACTTAATTTCTGACTAAATAGCACTGTTATTAAAACTCTAACAGAGGTAAAATTCAACTCTAATTGAGTGAACATGTTGTCCTTACATTTTCAGAGTTAAAATAACACTCTTAAGAGAGTTACATGTACAACATTATATATGAGTTATATTTACACTATAGAGTTAAAAATAACTCTGGTCTACATCACTGGGACTTGATTGTTTCTAGCTCTAATGTAAAGAGAAAAAAATTAACACTTTGACAGAGAATTAAACTTTGAATTATTTTTTTAAAGGTTCACGAAACCCTTGAATACTTTTTTTTGAGATTTTAACAGATTTGTGTGTGTTGAGCATCAGTTAAGACAATGTTAGCACCTGTCAGCTTTGATTGTGGGGAAAACTGGATTTTTTAAACTTTTGTCAGCTAATTTCAACTTCGGAGTTTAAAATGATTTTTGGAGACGGGATCAAAATCGGCGACTAAGCGCAAAACTGCAAGTGCAAAGATGACGCGTCGGTTTCTCATTATTATTTATAGCGGAGTTTTCTTATCCTATGAGAAGAGCCTGCTACTTAATTATTCATGACTGCGCGTGCTTTCTGGAGGCAAGGCAGACCTGCCAGTGCCAAGCTGTGAGACACGGACCCACGAAACACAGTATTTAGTCGTTGATGAAGGGTCGTATGTGTTTGTTTCAATGATCCACAGGGTTTGTTGCATGTTTTTCCCAGTGATGCTGTCAGGGCCAATACAGCAAAGCTGTTTGTGTCCAGAAAGCATTTTTGTCGAGAGCAGTATGAGAATTGGAGAATAGCGGACGTTGTCTTTTATCAGGAGGTCGTTCACATTTAGACACATCGCCGTGCTGCTGTGTTTGCCTAAATCCTCCAGATTACCATCAGGGTTACTGGTTAAAATAGACAGGGCAAGAGACCTGCTGCACTGAGTCTGCATTCAGACCTATGATTCAGACCCGGGATTGAGAGAAAAGTCCTCATTTATAGTGTTTATATGAACATGATTATCTTTATAATTATATAAATTGTGGTTATCTGTATATGAAATTACGAATAAAAAATGTAGCAGGGCATCAAACTACTGTTTATTTCTTTGAATTTTAACTGTGTAAACTATAAAATTATACGTCTCCGCATGGTTTGTCTCTCATTTTGTGAGCCGACTGACAACAGTTGCTCGCTCCCCTCCTTCTCCCCTGCTGGCCACGCCCACTCCTGCCCTTTGCTCGTGGAGCTCCACGCCCATTATGATGCATCTTTTGAAAAAATTCTGAGGTAGACCTGAATCGAAAGTGGGGGGTGTCAGGACCCTTTAACTCTAGTATACCAAGTAAACATTACAATACTCATGACTTAATAGTTAAAAAAAAACGTACATAAGGCAACTCTGCAAGAATGATAGAAAAAGATATCACAATTATAATTCTGTTATTAATCATTTTAATAATAAAATATGTTAATACCTGACAGCCAGCTCTACAAGGATACACTTTTAACAAATGAACACTTTTTAAGGGTTTAAAAGATTTTAGAAATGTCATGACTTTTAAGTTCCATTAAGATTTTTGGTCAAATGAATTCCGGTATGTTGGAAATAACACTATCAAGTGTTGGTTACCTGTAATTCCTTGATGTTACACTGGATCAAATCAACTCTATGTTCATTTATCAAAATCGAACTCTTAATGTCAATGCTTCGCTCTGAAATGCTTTAACACTGATGAATTTGATGTGTGCCGCCCAGTGTCATGTTAAAATAGCAAGCGTAACGTTATTTTCACAATGGATAAAAATCCTAGCATCCCACTCACTTCATTTTCACAATGAGTATTGATTATTTGTTGCACAATTTAAAACGATTTGTTCCCCAAACCGGAAATGCAATCCATACACAGTAATCGCATGCAGAGAATGTTGAATTCTAATCCACATTTCTGATCAGACTCGAGGAGAAAGAGCATTTGTCCAAGCTGACAGGGATTGCACATTTTGTCCAGTAACAGAAAATGGGACACCAGCGCCTCGATCCAACTGAATGCATTATTAAAGCCTTCTGTGTGGCAGAATAGCAGCTCATCTGCATATGAAAGAGGAGGGTGTGAGGGAATTCATTAACTGTGTGACTTTTACTAATGAAGAAAGAGGAGAGATCTGGGTGAAATGAAGACTTTGGCTGTGATTTACAACAGTGGGTTGTGATTTAACACGTTTATGTAACTGTAAGGCGTCTGTACAGACAGACTTCTGTCTGAGCTGAAGCAAAGGGATGAAATTTTGAACTTTGTATCAGTAAAGACTTTGTAAAAGTAAAAAAATATATATGACTAAACTAGAAAAAGATCTGTAAAAAACACAATTTGAAAAAAAAATACCAAGTGTTTCTACAAGTGTTTAACTGTATTTTAAAGTTTGCAGTGTAGTAATTATAATTTAAAAGGAACGAAAACTTTAAAGTAAAGAAAACCTACCTTTTATTATGACCATTTGGATCTTTATTTTTATTTTTTGCATAAAACAATACCAGTAATTTAATTCATAATTATTTTCCCTTTCCAATTATCATGACTATAATGCCGTAAAATAAGAATAAATATTTATCATGCTATAAACACTAACTAACAAAATTTTTATTTATTTATTTATTTATTTATTTATTTATTTATTTATTTATTTATTTATATACGGTGCCTATAGAAAATAATCCTACCCTGTGAAAATATATACCTTTAAATCACATAACACCCTGCTTTTGAAAGACCTTTGGGATAAAAGTTGTAGAAGGGCACAGCTTAGGAGAAGGCTACAAAAATATTTAAAAGGCTGGAAAAGTGATTTGGGATGTGATTTAATTTCAGGCTGTGTGACAGTTTATTTTTTTTTTATGTGAAAATAAAAAATTATTTTGATGTATTAGATAGCATAGAATTAGGGATATGCTTTATCAATAATAATATTTGGAGAATGAAATACTATTTAATAATCATTTATATTTTACTTTATTGTTATTTCATATATTTATAAGATTTAACAAATGAATGAATAAATTAGGGCTGAACAATAAATCGTTTAAGCATCAATATTGCATTCACAATAGCCACTTCACAGTATACACCATTTCAATATGGTCATGTCATTGGCCCATTAACATTTCCTGCTAATTTTCAAACTATTCCATAACTGCAACAAGAGGCAATTCATTCATAACTTAATGCTAGAACAGCCATCATAACATCATTTATCAATATTTGGCTCTTTTTGTATTCTTGGAAGCTTTAGGAATTAAACGTGTAAAACAGGAAACGTGTTGGGATCATTGTTTTTGTTTACATCCCTTAAAATGGTCTATAAGATTATTTTCTTAAATTATTTATACAATAATGGCCATTTTGTTTCACATTTGATTGTTCGATTTCTGTACTTAAATATGATTTGACTCCCCAGAAAAATCACAGAGCACCTTTCATTTAACCGTTTGTTTTTGCTCCGTCATATTTATATATGCTTGTAATTTATGATATTTTATGCAAAAGACTTGATCATCTCAGTCGATCTACATGCAAACAGAGCTATTCAAATCATCAGGTGAAATTATATTCATATCGCAATAGATATCGTAGCAAAACAAAATATCACAAGGTCAGATGTTCCCAGTACCGTGCAGCTCTAAATGAATGAATGAGCCAGTTCCTCAATTTCAGTCATTTGATTTATTATTTTAAACCAGCCGGAAACATAACTGCATATCATTTACATCAGTAGCAAAGGAGTTGTTTATTTCATATATAGGAAAAATTATCATTATAAATATTCAATATCATAGTATTTACCTATATAACCAAATTAATTCAAAATTTAGTCAAAAATCAGATAGAATCAAATTAACTAAGACCAGTTAGCAATGGTTTGTAATGGCAAAAAAATGTCACAAAAATGTCACAAGTCATATATATATATATATATATATATATATATATATATATATATATATATATATATATATATATATATATATATATATATATATATATATATAAACATTAAACATTAAAAAAACTTTTTTAACATGGACTATTTTCTTTAGGCTTAACAATTTCTAAAATATACTAAAATCAGTGTATAAATCACTACTAAATCAATGTACTGTATAAAGTGTATATTGTATACATGACACACACACTTCGTAGTTTACTGATGCATGATTATTCTATAAGAGCAATTAGATGTTCATCAGAGCAATGAACCACATCAGGTTTGCTTCAAAGTATACAGCAGGGTTAAATGCAACTCAGTGTTTTATCTCGTTTAATTTCTTTGGAGAATTGAGACTGTTTGTGCTGTGCCTGACAATTAACAGCACCCCTCTGGAGTGATCCCGGCATCCATTTCACAGAGAAACCGGGAGGAACATTTGTCTCCTTTGCTCATTAGACTTCTTCATTGGAGCCAACAGTGGACAAAAAAAAATCCGCACACAGGCATTATTGCGCCGTCGCCCTCGTGATTGGTGCTGAGAGAAATGCTGCTCAGTGCTGAATGCACCACTGTTTCATTCTCTGAACACTGAAACTTCTTTTTTTTCCTGCTGTTTTGCAGGCCACTGTTTATCATGAGCCATTTCCTCACATGTCCTCAGCACATGGTGGTACTAAAAAGCTTAAGAGTGGGGGGGATCAATCAATGCTTACTAGAACATTTTGTGCTGTGTCTTGATAGTGCTTTCTAAGGTGAACTATCGCTTCTGCTCATATTAAATGCATAACTCATCCCACAACAATCATGGTGCTCATTGAATGATACCTCAAATCATTTGTAAATGTTCACTGCTTTAAAGGAACAATCCACCTTGAGCCTTTTCAAGAAAATGTGGATCCTTCCTTTAAAAGGGCACCTGTCAGGGTAGATGAGGGGAAATGGGTAAAAAGGAGCGAGGACTCAAGTGCAGGAAAATGGGGAATTTATTAAATTATAAACATAAAATAAAATGCTAAATAAATTACCCCGAGGGGGAAAACATTAACAAAACAAATACATTCACATACAAACAGGACTGGGCAGACTGGCAAGGATGAGGACTGGAAACACGACAAGACTTCAAACAACAACATGTGATGACGAACTGGCACAGGACAGCAAATATGAGGGGTTTATAAACTGTAGAAAATTAACACACAAACAGGTGAACACAATTAACTAATGATGGGTTAACAAGGAGGGTGGGACAAGACAATAGACGGGAGAGCGCATGACAGAGAGACAACACAAGCCATGCGCTCACATAACAGGACAAGAACATGCAGCCAATAAGAGAACTCATTTACCGCATGTTCATGACAACAAACACAACACTGAAGCACACGACAAAAGCACGTGACCACAATGTAAACACCGAGCCACGTGCTTTGACAAGAGACGCAAGACACGAGCACACGATAGATAAACACCTTACCGTGCGCTCACACATAAGCAACGCGCATGCTTCATCTCAGCGTCAACCAACTGAAACCAACTAGACGGAGGCGCCAAGAATAAAGCAGCGCGCTGCTGACAGAACAAACACAAACACTAGTACAAGAGCGCGCGCGTCTGAGGGACGCAGCGCGCGTGGCCACATCAAACGGCTGCGCACACACTCCGCGTACACCCACGACGGCGCGCGCGCACACACAGAGACAGAAACAGGACCAGACATGGGTAGTGTCAGAGCTCTGCCACCAAAACTTTTTACAAGACCAGAGTGGCAGAACCCTGACAGGCACCTATTTGACCCCTTTTCAAGATTTAATACAAGTCTTTTTTGTCTCCAGAATAAAGTTTGGTTCCCACTTTATATTAAATGGCCTTAACTAATATGTGCTTACACAGGAATTAATAGTTTGTTACAATGTATTTGTGTAAATACATGTATTTACTGTGTACTTATGCTTAATTAAATACATGTATGTAATTACATCTGTAATTAACTTTTGTAGTTACATTTGTAAATACACTATTGACCATCCCTTACACCTTAACCCAACCTCTATCCCAACTCAAAAGCACCGAAAGTGTTCTCAAATACATTATAAACACAGTAAGTACATTGTATTTATTTTCTGATGTAAGTACATAGTAGTTAAGGACACTTAATATAAAGTTGGACAAAGTTTTAGCTCAGAACACCTGTCAGTTTATTTATTATACCTATCAGAATATTAGAATTTTCAGCTCTGAACACAATCTAGCTGTTTTTGTTGCCTGTGCCTTTACTGCAAATGAGCTATTTCTCCCCGCCCGACGTTCTCACGTGCCTGTCAGTGTCCTCATCTCTTGCTGCAACAGATAAACAGCACAGTGACAGACATAAAGGAAGCAGATTTCACATAACTGTAACACAGGGAGCAGAGCCGGAGTGGGACTCCTTTTCAGCCCTGGAGTTTCAAGCAGACCGGCCCACCCCAGTTCACGACGGACTATATTAAAATAAGGTCATTTCCAATTCAGTTTCTAATTACACTATCAATTTTTTTTTTTTTCGTAGTTAAAGTATCAGGCGAGAGGTCAGAAGGCAGGCGGCAGACAGTGAGAACTGAATAAACAAGGTGAGGTAAATACACAGGCAAACAAGGCTAGGAAAAACGCATTGTAGTGCTATTTTACAGATAACAAGACTCGGCAATGTGAATGAGTGTGCGTGCTGCTTAAATAGTGTGTGTAATCAGTCTTTGACAATCCTCAGGTGGTGCGAGTGTAATCAGTCAGAATGAGGAAGCATGCGTGTCTGTGAGTGGAGTGCATGTATGAAAATGTAGTCCAGAAATGGCAGATTTGTAGTCCATAAGTTATTGTGAGTGAGACCAAGCGATCTATGAAGTTACGATAGCTGGTGATTGTGACAGTAACGTTTGTGAGAAATACTACAGTAAGAAGTTTCCCAATGATTAGTTGATGTATTCGTTTTAGAGTTAACTCAAGCCTTTCTGCAACGACTTAATTCAAAAGACTTAATTCAATTAAAAGCCGTTAATTCAAAGCCTTTTCTGTCACACACAATGTTGTTACAAAGTTTATGCACACACAAGCACAGGCACACATGCAAGGCGCATGCGTTTAGCTTTGCACTGTTTTTGCATAGCAAATGTGACTGGATACACGTTAATATCCACTCCTGTGTGAATATCTGTTATATTAAATGTACAAAATAAACCTGATTTAATGTCCACAAACTTATTTTGAAGCGTCTTCTCTGGTAATTGTACTGACACTATATTGTGATGAATTACAGTGATTTTACAGTCTTTATCTTATTACATACACTTTTTTTGAAACATTTAAACTTGTAAAACAAATTTTTGATCATATTTGATGATGATTGATGATCACAGCAAGCTGAACAGATCTTTTAATCCTGGTTGCTTTGTGCATGTCCTGTCTTGTAGATATGATTATATAAATTACGGAAAAATTTGGATACTATTTTAACGTCAAGAAAAAAAAAATGACTTATTGTCTTTATAATCACCCTAATATGAATATGGATGCACTACCTGCACACAGTTCTGTTCAAACAGCTTACAAATATGATTTTTATCATAGGTTCCCTTTAAGATGTTCACCAGACATACAAATGCACCAGGCAGAGGTACATAGAAAGACAAAATGCAAACTAATGTATTAAAATGAAAATCATGAAAATACATATCCATTTATTTCATAATTCAAGTTATATTTTGATTAAACCGATTAAATGTACATAAAGCAACAACATTTAATCATTTTAATGGGGAAAAGGGCATTAGCAGTATACATTATGAATTAAGTTATATTTTATGACCCTAATAAACATTCAATAAATATTAATGAAACTAATATGATTAATTTAAAATTTAAAAAATCTGAAAAATGTTTCAGCATCAGAGCCATACGATGACTGATAACTAAAATGAATCATTTTAAATGTTGAAAAACAACATTCCAGTCAAAATCAAATAGATAAATAAATTTCATGCTATCATTAATAACTAACAAAAAGTAAATCATTTCAGTTCCATAGAATTAGCGATATATTGTATCAGTATGATGTTATACTAGCTAATATGATCATTAATTTCGAAAACTAATGAATAAATACAGAAAAATAAATGTTACTAGCAAGAAGTAAAATGATAATTAAACTGATAATGTAAAAGAGATGACTGTCAGGTGAAAAAAGGATTTAACAATATAAATTGTTCAAATTTGGGCCAATGTGATCATTAAAATACTTTTTATTAGGGCTGTCAAATGATTTTAAGAATTAACGTAATTAAATCACACTTTTTTGTAATTAATCATGATTAATCATGATTTATTACAGAAATAAAAGCACAGGCATGTAAGTTCCACTTGAATTTCAAAACAATCAATGCCAATAACAAACAAAAATGCTTTCCATGTTGGATTCCAAGAGGACTGCACACACGCGCGCATGGACGCACACACACAGACAACGCGCACAGTGCAGCGAACGTGGTGAGCGAGGGATCCCTTCAGATTCATCAACAAGCACGATCATCAAATTTGCTTAAACTAAGCATTCTAAAGTGTGGCTGTATTTTACAAGCAAGGCTTCTGACACAGCAACGTGAAGCAGACGCTTTACATTGGGAAACACGTCAAACTTATGAAATGTGAGGGCTCTTGGAAGCAGCTTACTGCACCAATACACCAATACTCCGCTTTATGATTAAGATAATACTGATTAAGAGTCGACCATGTAAGCAGCGATTTTTGATTACCTTAAAGGATCACAGGAGTCCTGAAATGCAGAGGTTATTCCTTTCTGTTCGCCATGAGGTATCAAATTCTATTAAAAAAATCCTGAATGAAAATATGCTGAATGAGAGTGAACTGCTGAACTGCAGTTAAAGCCTAAAATTAAACACTCGAAATTGCATAAAACTCTGGAGGAAACGCAGGATAGCCTGGTGATGCGACAATAATTGTTTTTTACTGAAACCTTACTTCTAAAAGCGTCTTATCCAAATTTCTTTGCACGTTAAACACATGCAGGGCCAGAGCAAGCTGAACTGGCGCTCTAGGTAAACGGCAATCATGCTGCCCTCAAGCCAAAAGTGACCGGTTCACGGATGAAAGTAAGGACTGTGAGGTAGGGGGTGGGTGTAGCGGATAAAACTGAGGACCAGGGGAGGTTCGCTCACTATTCTGCTGCCCAAGACAGCCGCCTAGGTCACCCAAGCGCCATCCCTGAACACACGTTGCAGCCACAACAGGAAATTAAAAAAAAAAAAAAACTGCAACTGCGTTATTTTTTTAATAGCGTTAAGTACATCTAATTAATCACATGCACTAATGCGCTAATTTTGACAGCCCTTTTTATGCTATGATCTTACTTTTACGCTATGCTTTTACTTACAGTAGCAACACTCATGTCACCACTCACCTTAGCAACAGCAAAGCAACATCCTGGCAACCCTAACATCATGGCAGCACAAACAAACTCAAGTCTCCTCATTTTGTTTCTGCAGAGCACTAAAAAGACAAGTCGTTTTTGTTATACGGCTCCCTACAGACAGCAGGCATCTAATCAAATCAGCTTCTGCCGTCCTTAATAAGCCAATACAGTGACATGTAGCAAGCAGTTTAGGCAGAACGTGGGGGAAAAAAGGGGTCGATCTCATAGATGTGTGATTTATGGCCGAACACAAGGTCTGTGGACTGCTCACTGTAAAGAATGAGCTGGCCTGATAATACTCTAAAAGCTAAATCCAGTGCCAAGAGCCACACACTAAAACTAACAAACACACACTCATGCATGCAGCCTGAATATAAAGCAGGATCGTTTACTTTTCGAAGAGATGATTCACTTGTTCTTTTCTCCTCAAGGTATTGCCGACGCATTGTGAAAAGGATAACCGTTGTCATAAAAGAGATTCAGTTGAAGTCAGAATTATTAGCCCCGCTGAAATATTAGTCCCCCTGTTTATTTTTTTCCCAATTTCTGTTTAACGGAGAAGATCTCTCAACACATTTCTCAACATAATAGTTTTGATAACTGATTTCTAATAACACATTTCTATACAGCTTAAAGTGACATGTAAAGGCTTAAATAGCTTAATTAGGTTAACTAGGCAGGTTAGGGTAATTAGGCAAGTTATTGTATAAGGATGGTTTGTTCTGTAGACAATCGAAAAAATACAGCTTAAAAGGGCTAAAAATTGACCTTAAAATGGTTTTAAATTTTTTTTCAACTTTTTATTCTAGCCAAAATAACAAATAAGACTTTCTGCAGAAAATAAAATCAGACATACTGTGAAAATTTCCTTGCTCTGTTAAACATCATTTGGTAATTTTTTTAAAAAGAAAAAAAATACAAAGGGGGACTAAAAATTTCAAGTGGTGCTCGCTGCAGAGCCATTTGGGCGAGCTGAGCTCCGGCGAGGGGGAGCTTGAGCTCTACCTTTTTTGCACTTCTTCTACGAGTGATGTCACTGGGGGTAGGGTTAGGGGTGGAGTTGGTGTACGCATTAAAACAGCTTACAGGAGGAGGAGCGAGAGCTCATGCTCCCTCTCGCTGGAGCTCAGCTCTGCTCAAATGGCTCTGCAGCGAGCACCCTCTCAAAAATTTTGACTTCAACTGTATCTCGTTATTCATTATCTGCGTATTGCATTGGTGATTTATAAATATGCATACAAGCTGTTTGTTAATTGAAAGTATCATTAGATTTGTTTAAACTTTTCCTATAAGATAAACGTGCTGTTAAAACAAAGAAAACAAAAACAAGCAGAAAGAGAAGATGAGTGCCAATTTATAATACTGGCAAATAAAATACACACAATTGTTGATATTATTAATTATCATACATTTTAAAATCAACAAAATAGGTATGAATGAAAAAAAGGTTAAGTAATCTGCCATCTTAAAAGGGCAGCTATTATGAAAATCAACTTTTGTAAGCTGTTTGGACAGAACTGTGTGTAGGTATAGTGTGTCCACACTTGTACAGCAGTTATTACAATCACAGTTAATCTTAATTTCAACATTTACTAATGTCTTATTAAAAGCCAAAGTTGTGCTTGCTAACATTATTGCACTGTGAGTTACACTATTAATGAATGAACTATCGAAGTTCATAAACTAAATTTAATGAAGACAAATATACACTGTAATAAATATATTTTTATGTTATTTACATTAATGAAACATTGTGATAAATTACTGCAGGTTTGAGAGAACCATTATTTCAGCCATCTTAATGTTATTCTCCTCAAACTTTAGCTGTTTTGACTTTGTAAATAAATAAACAAACTTTTTTTTTCATGTTAGCTGTCTGATTTTTTTGTATTGATGTACACCTGATTAATGATAATAGTTGATGCACTTTATCTCTGTAGAGCAAAGGTGTCAAACTCAAAACAACAAAAGGGCCGCAGCTCTGCACAGTTTAGTTCCAACCCTAATTAAACACACCTGATCAAACTAATTGAGTCCTTCAGGCTTGTTTGAAACCTACAGGTAAGTGTGTTGGAGCAGGGTTGGAACTAAACTGTGCAGGGCTTCGGCCCTCCAGGAATTGAGTTTGACACCTCTGCTGTAGAGTGAGGTTGGAAATGTGAAGATTGTTTATCGTCATTGCTGTAAAAGATTATAAGTTATTTTGTGATTAATAGTTAATGAAATGAGAGTGACGGTCTAACTAATTGCACATTGTGAATGTGATTGACTATGGGATAAAAGGGTGGAGTTAAAGAATTGTCACACACTGAGGAAGGCTTTGTGCCGAAACGTGTCTTTTAATCACCCGTAAAATGTAAAAAAAATAAAAAATAAAAACAGTACCAAGCAATTGAGTGAGAATCATTACCTTTTCTAAATAAATAAATAAACAAACATAATTATGTTTATAATTACATTTTTCTTGTTTCTCTTGATTTTTCTCTTTTTTGAAATCATCTAATATTTTTCCCTAACATACGCATTTGGCTGTACTAATTTCTGGACTGCTATCTAAAGTTATATACAGTATTTGAGATTAGCCTCATGTTTGGATTCAGTACAAACTAAAATATTGTCAATGCACAAATACAATATTGCACAGCTCTTATAGAAAATATTAATAAAAATAAAAAAAGATACATGCGAACCATCGAGGACAACACAGTACGAAGAGATGAAACTCAACCATCAAGGAATTCCAGGACAACACATACACTTACTACACTTCAAACATGATCACAGACATCATCTTTATGCAATAGAATGCAGGTTAACTAGGTCTGTATATATAAGCAATATCACACCCGTAGATCGGATCAATCAGATTCAATAACCAGACAGAACTGTTGTATAAAATAACATACAGTATATTTGATTGTAACTTTAACTTAATTTGATTGTAATACAATAAAGTGCACCGTTTGTAAAGCTGCTTTGAAACAATGATTATTGTAAAAAACACTATACAAATAAACTTGAATTGAATAAATGTTGACCACTGTATATTGTCTTGAACATAAAATAAATGAGACTTGAGTGTTCTCTAAACTAAGTGACTTTAGTTTTTGTTTATATCTGGAATGCTGCTGGAGAGTCACAACTTCTGCATCTTAATATAACGCATCACTGGATGCAGCTCGGTTTTGATGATGCATAATGCAGCATAATTACTAGCCTCAAACTTCCTCTCCATCAGCAGCACATTGGAAATTAAATGGGAAACCACCATTAAGCAGTGTTGCGTATTATGACACAAAATGTCCAAGTGGTTGGCCTGATTCAGCCTTTTTTGCATAATCATTATGTAAGGCTACGAATGCAAATAAGGCGCTCGGCGAAGTTTGTAGAAAGCATTACTGTGATGCAGGCCAGAGCCAATCATTATTCACCTGATGCCTTTATCTGAGTCTGTCTGGTAGCTTTATATTCCAATGCTGGATAATAGTCAGTTCCTTTAGATTCTGAATGAAATAAATGCAAATTCTGGGTCAATAAATGCATAAGTATTACTAATTAGTCTTAAAATAATCTTACGGTTTACTTTTTACAGAATAATTATGTTTACCTGAGTTTGATTTTCCAGCAAAACATTCATGACGCATTGCTCTGTTGAATTATTTATATTCTTTAGTGCGACTCCCACACTCATCATTAGACATTTACACATTAAAAATTTTAGTGGCAAATGCATTTAAATATGCATAATTACATAAATTCAAACCAAATTCCTGAAATTATACTGAAATTTTGGGAACCATAGCAACTGTCAGATATCTTGCATGTTTGCCATCCATGTGTTGTATATTATTTTTATACAAATGAATATTATAGCACCAAATCAGTGTTACAATCAGCAGTTTGATTACACCACGGTTGACATTTTAAGTATTTGTGGTGTTCATAGATGTCAAACATAGATGCCTTAGCGACTGTGCATAAAATAGTCAAAAAATATACAGTTCTACGGGTTATCAAATAGACAGGAATGATCGACTACGCATGTGAAGTCTGTCTGTAATGTTAATGTCTGTAAAGTTTTGGGCAATCTTAGATGTCTATTAGATTTTCATCCCAAATTTAGCCTTGTTTTATCCATGTCTCATCTAAAAAGTTCAGCTTATGAGTGTTATGAAGGCTGCTAACCACACACCCTTGCAGTGTTGCCATGTCCATTTACAATCATCCTTTTGTTGTTAATGATTGGCAGGTTTATAGTGTTATTAGTTGGAGGTAGCAATATTTATATTCTTTTTTCTTTACAATGTATTTGGATTTATTTCTGTTTATTATGGGCTTGTTTTATGTGCTATTTAAGATGATCTGGCAACATACACGAGGCAAGGTTTGTACTCATTTTCTTGTTATTTTTGTAAAATAATAAGTACTGAATGCATACAAAAGAGAGACATCAATGATGTGTGTCAAAATCTATCATTAACAAATAGCTATTTGGTTCTGTACATTTTTTTTTATTCTTTATTTGGTTGTAAAATGCAGTGTTGTTCCAAGAAAATGGCTGGATTGGGTCTGTAAAAGATGAATTGCCAACCAAATTTAGCTGTATAGTGTGTACTGCAGATGGCACAAGCAGGTGCAGCATTTAAGGAAATAACTGTTTACTATCAGCACTAGAGTTGCCAGGCTTTTGCCACAAAACTAGCTCAAAACTAACTGTATAACCAATCAAAACTATCCCAAGAATATAAACATACAAAATATGTACGCTTTACATCACTATATATGCACAGCTTCTTCTTTGAAAATAACTGCATATTAGTACTTACAAAGACTCTGATATTAGAATGTCTGTTGATCTTAAGGTAAAATAATGGCTTTTGTCAATTGCATATACTTTTGCAGTTTTTATTATCCAGCAATCCTGGAGTGTCCTGCCAATTGGTTACCATAGAAATGAAAACAGCTGCCGGGACTCAAACCGGCGACCTTCTTGCTGTGAGGTGACAGTGCTAACCACTTAGCCACTGTGCTTTTATTCAATAATGTTCCCTAACATATACATTTGGCTCTATCCCTTTTTGGACTGCAATTGTAAGTTATTTTGTAAGATTAGCCACAGATTTGGATTCAGTACAGACTAAAATAATGTCAATGCACAAATTTATAATTTAATAGTATTGAGAGTTGTGTACTTCTATGTGGTGAGCACCGTGTTTTGTTTTTAAGATAAAATAAATGAGACTTGAGTGTTCTCTAAACTAAGTGACTTAATATTTTGTTTATATCTAGTTTGCTGCTGGAGAATCACAACTTCTGCATCTTAAATGTAACGTATCACTGGATTCAGCTCAGTTTTTGATGATGCATAATGCAGCATAATTACCAGCCTCTAACTTCCTCTCCATCAGCAGCACATTGGAAATTAAATGGGAAAACATACAGTACTGCATATTCTCTCCTCTTTGAACCTCACAAAAGTGTGCTTAAGGGTTCATCATCCTAGCACAGTTTCATCATTGGTAGAATAAAAATTTTGTAGGGTCAAATATTGCATTGATAATGACCAAAAAACACATTGAATGACAGTAAAAAGTAGCAATTTTACCCATTAAATGCACCGATAATATCCTCTGATTTTAATACAGTATCTCAGATGAACTTAAACGATTAAAAGCAACAAACAAATGGACATGAACTACAAAACCAAATTTAAAACAATTTTAGTATTAGTTTTGCTTAGTAAGTTCCACACTATTTTCAACATGTATAAATATCATTATGACTGTACAATCCTGACAATCAAAAACAAAATTACAAGATATCGCATGCGATTGTCTTCTGACCAAGTGCACCTTAAAATACATGAATGACACTCCTCAGAGCGTGGGACACAAACTGTTCTTTAATATCTGTATATTGTAAAATAAACACTTGCGGGTTAAGAAAACGGCATAGAGGAAGTTGCTGCAAGCCTTTGTGCAGATAAAAAGTTTTTAATAAGTGTATTTATAAATAAATAGATAGGTGGGTAACTAGATAGAACAGACAGAGATAGATTGATCTGTGTAAAAGCTGTCGAAGGCAAACGCCTGCGAGCTGTTTCTGCTCTCCACAAGCGATGTGGATGCGCTGTGCACGTTCTCCTCGCGCTTGCGATGCGAAACAGGTGTAATCCTTTTAAAAGTGGAAACATCTCTCCACCCTCTTGATGCATGGATAAAATAAGTGTTTATTTGCATTAAATTGAAAAAGATATATAAACTATTACTTACTGGTTCTTTAAAGACCTTTGACTGGGTGTGGTGCCCCTTTTTAGATTATCTCCTGGATAACTCTCTTGACTCTTAAGCTGAGCAATAATATATGAATATCTATATTTATTATTCATTTTATTTTACTTATTAATTATGTTTATTTCGTTTTTTTTCAATGGAAGGTTTTAGGCTGTTAAGGGAGGGAAATGTTTATTTAGAGTAATCGAAGATAACAACAAGATGGAAGGATATTTATAAAATAAAATGTTGTAATTGTGTTCCATGAAGAAAACCTAATAAAAGGAATTTGAAAAAATAAAAACGTCTGAATTAGCTACAAAATAAAATTAAGAGACATTTCCCTGATTCAATTAATCAACAAGACCATTAAACTAAGTATATTACTTATTGAAGTTCCCTAAAAACTACTAATAAACACAAGAACCCACCTACACGTCCTGCTTAATTGCTTCATGTAAACACAATCCATCTGGAAACTTTCTGTAATTTTGGTTTAAAAGCACAAGTGTGTATGCGTATGCGTATAGTACATCTGTATCCCCATACACCTTCATAGACGCGCTCTACGGCACTAATGCAGACACATCTGGTATCCAGCTATATCCTCCTGTTTGTTGCCCGCCCGTCCATCTGTCTACACTTTTTCCAGTACGTGCTTGAGTGGGCACAGTGTTTTCTTGTCTGAGTGTCTTCGGGGGGTAAGGAACAGCAGGCTGTACACAACACAAACAGTTTACTCGTTCCCTCAACAAGGTGAGTAATGTTAAAGCCGAGGCCCGAGGCTCATGCCGTCCTCTGGTGAGTCAGCTGTTGATGTGGAAAGGGCATTTTCTCACATGTTTCTGCTTCTGCTTGATGTTCGCATTAGTCAGCCATCACTGAACTGCACATCACTTGGTGAACAACAAATCTTTATAAACTGAAGATGTTACTCCTGTTTCGGAAACTTTCTCTGAATGACCTGAAAAATCAGCACTTGTGAGGCTAGGTAAAACTGTTTGCCAAGCTTACGATTACATTACATATTTGGAATTACCAATAAAATTAAGCAACAACTGTCTCAGAAGTTTTGTTTCTAAATGTCGGAATCAAACAACAGCAGCCTATTTTTAGACTGCCCAAGTTAATTCGCATGTGCACTTGAAAGGAATGAGATCACGACACCAACCTTATTTATGGCTGTGTTACACAATCATCCTCCGAATAATGCTTCGTCAGATCGCACTGTTCTTTAGAAGTAATCCACAACTTGGTGAGGATGGCGAATCTCCTCCAGAAATGACAGTGACTCTTTGTTGACAAGTTTGTGTGCATTTAAGTAGTTCATGGTTTCTGCAGGTTTCACAGAGTTAAATTTAAGACTTTAAGACCATTATGAATGGAATTTTAGGCCCATTAAAGGCTAAAGGCTAAGGCATTTTTCAAATGGCCCAAATGGAAAAAATTTTTATTTGCCCTATTAAAAATATATATAATGATGGCCAGTCCGCCCCTGTGTTCGGGGATGGGGCGAGACATGATGATTGGCGTGTCTGTGAACGTGGTGTAACTGAGAACATAATTGGCTTAGATTGAGTAAACTTCCATCATTGGCCAATCAGAGGCAGAGTAGGAGAGGTGTTAACACAAGCACATGCAAAGTCAATGGCACACACCAATGACCAGAAGTCAGAACAATGGCAAATCCAACAAATACAAAGGTAGACTTTACAAACTGGAAATAAAACACTACTTTCCCCTCATTGAGGTGAAAGGCAAGAATGTTTATGTATCGTGCAACTTATGCTCAGAAAAAAAAAAACTCTCTCTGCTGCGTCGCTGACAAGTAATTCTAATCTAATGAAGCACATCACATCGTCACACGCCGCCACAAAATTAGTGGCTACACAGGTGATAACGTGAGCTGCTCTGCTACCAGAAGAGGAGATGAAGCCACGACGTCAAAGCAAATACATCTTTTTTTTCCCACCACAAAAACATGTATTACTCAGACAGAATTAAACAAAATAATTTTGAGAAACATAGTTGAGGACATGATGCCGATGGCTCTCACATTGTCCTACAACAACATTAAAATAGTGTAGATTAGTGTACAACATTTTAGATTCATTTTATAGTCATTTGACGAATCAGATTTTAAAAAACATAATAGTTATTTTCTCTGGTAATTAATTACTTTTAAAATGATGCAACTATTTATCCTATTTGTAAAAAGTAACTATAACTAATTACTCTTTTTAAAGAAATGTGCCCAACACTGTTGTCAAGTTCTTGATTTTCTGCTTTTTTTTTTTTTTAATGGAAAGCTACACTGCAGATCTGTGCTTAAAAGCATCCAACATTGGATGACTTTCATCCCAAGTGAACATTACAAGAACAGAATACAGATTTTGGCCTGTAGGATCAGATAAGTCTGGGATGGTCCAACTGTGTTCATCCAACTCAAAAGATCAAAAACGTACTTTCATCTGTGTTTGGGGCTGTAACTGTTAAGTACTACTTTTATCAGTTCAAAACAAAAGGATGTTCAAGAGTTCACACATTCATATTGCATGATAATAATAGCAAGTTTGGCATGCTGTCCCGGGAGAGAACCCTGAGCTCGGAGATAATTGAGCCTAAGGATCCCGCCGGTCATTTAGCATGTAAGGGGGTACAAGATCAGGTAGCTCTCAAGAACTCCCCCTTGTAAAAAGAAGTGGGGTGAACGGGGATTCTTCAAAAAACAAAGATAAGGGAGTGAAGTTGCAGTCACGCTGCACTTTTCTCCGTAAAGACTTCCATTCATACACAAACGAATGCGTCAGACTGGAAATGAAAGTTTGTGCGACAAGTTTCACAGTTTGCAGTGTTGGAAAGTTCAAGCTTGATGAACTCTGACCTGAAAATCGCATTGACTGCGTGAGACCAATCGAGGATCAAAACATGACCTCTCTGTACAGTAGTTTAAAACATAGACCAATCACTCCCTCTTTTGAATGTCTAATCATCTTGTTTAATTCCACAGCTTTAAGCTGTGGTCACACCGCACTTTTCTTGCCATCATAACTTCCGATCACTTTTCTTGCCATCAGACTTCCAATCATAAACACGTGACTGCGTCAGACCAGAAACACAAGCTCGTGCATCAAATTTTGCACACGCTGCGTTGCAAAGTTCAAGCTTGATGAACTCTGACCTACGAAATCGCATCACTTGACTGCGTGAGACCAATCGAGGATCAAAACATGACCTCTCTGTACAGAAGTTTAAAATATGGACCAATCATTCGCTTTTTTAAACATCTAATCATCTTGCTTAGTCCCGCCACTCTTAGCAGTGCCGTACGACAGGATTTCGCAAGCTCAAAGTCTAGTGTGACCGCAGCTTTAAGCTGGCTATTTATAGTGAGTTTGGAATAATCTGATTGGTTTACTAATGATTACAGATGAGAGACCAGCTGCGATCAATCATATCATGTGCTCCTCTCGATATCAGTTTGTGAAACTAAACATATTTGAAAAGTTGTAACAATCCAGACAAAATATTTAAATTGAGATTACCTGTGAACATCAAGGTTGCTTTTCTCTAAAGCTGCTCCAAACTGTTTCCTTGAACATGATGATCTTTGAGAGAAGATAAATACATATTAATTGTTGTTTTATATATATATATATATATATATATATATATATATATATATATATATGTGTGTGTGTGTGTGTGTGTGTGTGTGTGTGTGTGTGTGTGTGTGTGTGTGTGTGTGTGTGTGTGTGTGTGTGTGTGTGTGTATCAGAACTTAAGTATTTTCTTACACAATTACAAGTACATGTCAATCTATGCACATACATTACACAAACACATAACAAAAATCACGAGGTCTCGACTTGCTTTGTTTTGGTATATTAATATATACCATGACTTAGCATGATAATGCGTTTTCGTATCTTCAATAGCACAAAAAAACATGCCATCAGCATGCTATATTTTTCCATTGTAAGCTGTTGCTATTATGGATCAAAACATTTAATTCACATTTCTATCATCTGTGCTGTGTGCATCTCATCAGTCATCAAGCAGCACTTAAACTGTCTGCATTTAATCATAGTCATATAAATAAGTTAAACGATCTGCATAGAGCATGTGGGACATCAATATCTTCCTTGGTTTAAAAAAAAAGTTTAATAATGCACGAATATGTTCTGATGGGGATCATCTCATAAATCAGTATGAATAGGAGCAAGCTGTGGTACTGAAAAGTATGATGAATGAATGACTGTCAGTTTTATCATGCAAATTCTAACACAGCTTCATGCATTGACACACACCTTGTAGTCATGCTGCTTCTTTTACAGCATTAAATTACAGTACTCTACATGTTGAAAATAACTCCATAACCCATTGTTCATTGGAAAAAAGTAGTTTAACTTTTAATTTTAGCTCTATTTGACTGTCTCAGCATGACTCGACACTGCCATCTACAGTACACAGTGTATTAAGAAAAACAACATCCATATATTAATCAACAAATATCTTTGACTGAAACAAAAACACTCATAAGAAATATTAACCACTTTAATCAAAGACAGAAACAATGAAATGTCATATTTTGGCCAGAAAAATAAACAACACAAACTTTTATTAAACTAATCACCTTTCCAGGCAGCCTAGGTTACTCTGACTGTTGGTCACGGTGTGTGAGTTTTTAAAAAAAAGTGTGTATTATCAAAGTATCATCAAGACTAAAATGCCTCTTAACACAACAGCCTTAAAAAACAATGGAGCTATTTTAATACTGAATTATTAATTTCATTTACCTTTATTTGTACGGTTTGTGTAGACATTCAGAGTTCAGTCGGTTCATTCAGGGGTCTCTCATTATCGGAATTGATTCCCTGATTACCACCTGAGAGTTCGCTTTTAGGGCTTTTATTATGAAGCGGCTCGAGTTGCCAGTGAAGGCCAGCACAACTTTAGTGAAGGTAACTATATATTTTTTTTTACTAAATTTCTCATATTTAAATTATACTAATACTTTAAATATTTATTTTCAAAGGTTAAAAAATTGTACTTAAATGTGTTTAATTAAAGTACAATTATATTTGTTTTAGCAGTCATGTTTCTTTTTATTATTATTCTTTCTATTTTTTTATTTTCATTAATTTTAAAAATTAAATATCTATCCATCCATCCATCCATTCATTCATCCATACACACACACACACACACACACACACACACACACACACACACACACACACACACATTTATTTATTTATTTTTTCATTGTATATCATACAATGAAAAAGTCACTGTATATCATTGTATATCGTACACCCTTATTAGAACCAATATTTAGTTAAAACTGAGGAAAACAGTAATATAATCATTTTTTATCGTTTCAAACATTTAGACTGACTTTAACCAAAATCCTCACAGAATACAAAATCCTATAATTGTGCTCACATTGCCAGTTTTGAGGTGACAATGTTTTGCTCCAGCTGAGAGTCCCTTCCAAGAAAAATTGCCTTGAAACATAACTTAGTTAATATAACGAATATTTTAAAAAAGATTGGTTTGACAAGGGATTTGTTTTTGTTTCACTACTATTTAATAAACAGTAGTGAGATTTATACCTAACATATTTTTTTTTCTTCTTCAGGGATTTTTGTGTGTGTGTGTGTGTGTGTGTGTGTGTGTGTGTGTGTGTGATTATAATTTGATTATAATATTTATAATTTGATTGTGAAAAACATCTCTTATAAACTGCTTTACTTAATGAAAATTCATCTTTTTTATAACTCAGTCTTAAAGAAAATTGCAAAAAATGTACTAGGTGGTATCAATATCTTAGATATAAAAAAAACTATTACTTCTATATCAGAAAAATGTCTAATTCAAGATGGTTGTTTGCGAAAGCCATTTTAAAATAAAAACAAAATTTTCCTTTACCTTTTATAGATTATATTTGGTCAACAATAAGTTTTTACTCCCAAATAAGGTCAAAGAATTTCATTTAAAAATCCCTGTAATATATTTATTAATAAGTTTCTAAGACATTTCACCACAATGTTTTTTATTTATTTTTTTACTTTTTTAATTTTTATTTTAATTTATTTATCTATTTATTTTTTTTGTAACACTGATCCTCAAAGTTTTTTACATCTGTTTTGTACTTATAAATATTCTGATGATTTTTGGAAACAGGTTTCAGGATTGATTCATTTTACAAAATGAAAAAAAGCTCTACTTTAATTTTTTTGTAAAGATTTTAAAAATATTTTATAATTCTTTGACCTCAATTACAAGTAACAAAAAGTGTTTAAAAAAGTCTAATAATGAAAAAAAACTATAGAATCTAATAATTTAAATATGATGGATTCCCCATATATTTAATTTAGTATGTTTTATGTAATGCATGTTATGCATCACTGAGTAAGTTTTGTATGACTGTTACATATGCTATTACATAATCATATATGTTTGACAGTTATATTAAATACCATTCAATGCATTATGTATTCTAGAGTCTTTGGTTATTTGCAAAAAAAAGAGAGTCGCTTCCAGGACTTTTATTATGAAGCGACTCGAGTTGACAGTGAACGCCAGCACAACTTTAGTGAAGGTAACTCAAATAACATTTTCCTTTGGTGTATGTTTATTCTATTGAATAACCGTTTACAAACTTGAACAATGCTCATTCTGTATAGGCTCAATAAAATATTTATGAATATGTTTACAACAATTTGCGTGAGAGCTCAAATTTAGGCTGTTGTTATCGGAGGCATTGCTAGCAACTCATGCTAGTTTGTATTAGCCGTTTCGTTTTCACATTTCATTTCCTACAATATATGTCACAAAGTTACCCTGGATTACATTATTATCTCATAAAAAATATAAATAATTTAAAATATGACCCTTGAAGAATTCGTTGGTCAAACTAGAGACGTTGTTGACCTCAAACATGTATAAAGTGTTGCTCTCGTCAACCAGATCACACAGTAATCGCTTATGTTTTGTATTGTGTACAATAGTATGTTTCATAGTAAAATAATGTTGCCTGTACTCTTTATACCCAGCTGGTGTGTAGATTGAAGGATGGAGGCCAGCGGCAAACCCTCCACAGCACAGATTGTGTTGCTGGCCACTAGTTCAGCACTGACAGCTGTTCTATACACCATATACAAGAGGAAATCCAGCCATGTTGCGAGATTAAGGGTGAGAAAGCAAGCCTGATGTGTTCATCGTATTGCCAATATCAGTAAAGTGATTAATATTCTGTTTGACAGGAAGCCAAGAAGATGTCATTAAACCCAGAGCTGAAAACTATTCTCAGTGAAGCACCAGGAAAATGTGTTCCCTATGCAGTTATTGAAGGTAGGGCTTTAATTGTGGATATTGTTGTTCCTATTAATATTAAGTAATTATTTGCTCACTAAAGTAGTATTTATTGGGTGTTAATGTTCTAGTAGTTTGATTAATACTGTCTCTGTTTAGGAGTTGTGCGCTCAGTGAAAGAAACCCTGAACAGCCAGTTTGTTGACAACTGTAAAGGGGTCATCCAGAGGTTGACCCTAAACGAGAAGAAGATGGTGTGGAATCGCACAACGAATTTATGGTATATATTCAGAATTTGTGTTTGTGTGATTTTGCTGTATATTTGTATTTGTCTGAAATACTTCACATTAAGTTAATATAATCACATTGAAATATTTGCAAAAGTATGTAAATTAAATATAATTTATCTTCTTTTACACTATCAACTTGTTTAATTAGGTTAACTAGGCAGGTTAGGGTAATTAGGCACGTTATTGTAGAACAATGGTTTGTTGTGTAGATTATTAAAAAAATATTTATAGCTTAAAGGGGCTAATAATTTTGATCTTAGTGTTTTTTATAATTAAATAATGCATTTATTCTAGCTTAAATAAAACAAATAAGACTTATTTAAAAAAAATATTATCAGACATATTGTGGAAATTCCCTTGCTCTGATAAAAGTCATTTGGCAAATATTTAAAAGAGGAAATTCAAAGGGGGGGTGATAATTCTGACTGCAACTGTGTGTGTGTGTGTGTGTGTGTGTGTGTGTGTGTGTGTGTGTATATATATATATATATATATATATATATATATATATATATATATATATATATATATATATATATATATATATATATATATATGATTATAAGTAAATATACAAATAAATAAATTGAGATTCATGTATTGTATTATATAATTGTACTTTATTCAGATATTTTATTCTCTAATAAAGATTTTAATATTTGTTTTATTAGTTTCTACTTTTTAGAAACATTAACCATTCTTGAGTTCGTTCAATTAGATAATACTTCATAATAATAATATACTAAGTATACTTTTTTATCATTATTTACAGGGTGCCCGTGGTGTCTTAAAATCTTAAATTTCAAAAACAAAATTCGGGTCTTCATTTTCATCTGTCTAAGTAAAGCTACCCGATCGGGCTGACATCCATCCAAATCACCAACAATATATCCTTAATAAACCTTTTTTTTTTAAGTTTATGTTTAAGTTTTTTATTGCAAAGAGATACAATTCACAATAGCTGTTAGACTTGTTTTTACAGCAATTTCTCCAAATTAAATTCCCTAACCAGGTAAAGAAATCTAAAATTACATCGTTCCTAATGATAATAACTGAGCAGTATATCCCTTTACATCATCTTCCATTAATACAAAAACTAATTTACAGTAGTATAGGGGAGTAGACATAATATTTTTAAACAGGCATGTAAACACAGAAGTGCATTAGGTTGACTAGTTTTACTAATTATTTGTTGGTTTTTGGTCCAAATTTATTATTTTTGCTTATTTATGTATCTGCCTCCACAGTGAATATACTTTTAATAATGTTAAACTCGTAATTTTATTAGAAAAATAAATATTATGCTCAAAACTGTATACAACTTGTTTTCTTGTTTTGACATATTAAAGTATGTCGCTAAGACAATTACATTTGGTGGCAAAAAAAAAGTAATGATAATTCCACTGACCCAACCGAGCCATTAGAAATAATCATTAATGTTTAGTTCTGCACAGGCATAGGCTGGTATAAGTTTCTGACGGTATGATAACCTTGGATAAAAGTACCACGGTTTCACGATATTGTGATTACTGCTGTAAAATATGTTGTTTTTTTTTAAATGTCTGGGTAAAAAACTACTTTTTTTTTTTCCCCATTGAAGACCGTTTTATTTTAGGAAACATTTATAATACACTGCTCAAAAAATAAAAGTAACTCCAAGGTTCTCTTATTTTTTTTGAGCAGTATATTTTGGAACAGTAAACATGTCAGGCTAAATAATTAAAATAAATCATTGACCTCTGCCATTTTTATTAGTTTCAAAAACACAGATTTCTTTACCACACATCAAAAAACACACACACAAACACATACAAAGAAAACTTACATATACTCTAGGAACAGTAGTATAATAGATTATTTTAGCGGTTTTAAAACCTTGACTTTCTAAATCGTGTAAACCTTGAAACGAGTTATCGCCCCATGTCTAGTCCTGCATAAATCTAAAATTTCCTTCTTAATGGTCTTAAATATGGTCCCTAAATTTGACGTAATGAAACCTTTAGAAACCCTGGATTTAATAGTTAATTATTCTTCATAACCTTATGCACCACCAATATCCTAACATTATAATTTAATACTAAAAGCAATAATTTCTTAACTTATTCTTAGGAATGACTGTGAAAAGGTCATCCACCAGCGCACCAACACCGTTCCCTTTGACCTCGCCCCACACGACGACACTGTACCCACAACAGTCCGAGTGCTCCGTCCCCTTGATGCGGCTGAACTGGATCTAGAGACCACATATGAAAACTTCCACCCTTCCCAGCAGTCTCTGACCAACGTCATTGGCCACTTCATCAGTGGCGAGCGTCCACAGGGCATCCAGGAGACCGAAGAAATGCTACGTTTGGGTGCCAGCATGACTGGTGTAGGGGAACTAGTGCTGGACAACAATCTGGTGCGTCTTCAACCGCCAAAACAGGGCTTGCGGTACTTCCTCAGCCGCCTGGATTATGACACGCTCCTCAGCAAACAAGAGGCTCACTTGAGGATCTGGAGGGTCTTGACGGTGCTTTTTGGATTAACTGCCTGCGCTACATTTTTCTACCTGCTTTGGAGACAGTATGTGCTGCGAAAGGAGCGGAGGAAAGAGCAAAGTGTGCTAGATGAATACCGGAAGTGGCAGAGTAAACGTTTTCAGGAGCTCCACTTGGCGGAGGAGGATGTTTCTCCCACAGCATGCACAATTTGCTTGAATCACAAGCGTTCTTGTGTGTTTTTGGAGTGTGGTCATGTGTGTTCCTGTGAGGGGTGTTATAGGGCCCTGCCTGAACCTAAGAAGTGCCCCATATGCCGGGCGACAATAGATAGAATCGTCTCGCTGTATAACAGTTAAAGGCCTTATTGTGAATATATAGTACTTGAAATGAGGCATAGCATTTCATGCCTTTATCTAGAGCTGTGATGAAAAAAATGGTTCGAGATATCAATTCTGATTCTCCAAATGCATCGCTAAACTCTCTTGAATTGTTCTGAGCTTAGTTTTTTAACAGCAGAGTGTGTTTTAGGCTATTTAATAATAGGCACTGTATCCTTTACAAAAACCCATACTCTTCTGCTTGCATCCAATTCCTAACAAATACCGCCTCAAACTAAAATCATCGTTAATAAAGTAGGAAATGTTTAAGCAACTTACAAAGGTTTTCATAGTGAGCTGTGTTTACATTAATTTTGTGACATGCAGTAAGTCAACTTACACAGTTCACCCCAATGCACACTCTTCCTCATGAGAATTGTAAAAGTGTACAATTAAATAATAAACATAGAGCACCATCTGCTGTAATAAACTATCCTAGAGTGTGGTCTGCTGTTAAAAACTGACCAAGAGCACTGTTTGTTGTTGAAAACTAGCCCAGAGATGTGTCTGATTGAAAAAACTAGCCTGGAGTCTGCTGTTAAAAAGTAACCTAGAATGCTTTATGTTTGAAAATACTAGCGTATAGCACAGTCTTTAAAAAAACTAGCCTAGAGCGCCATCTCCTGTTAAAAACTAGCCTAGAGCAGTGTCTTGCAAAATATAGCCTAGAGTGCACAAACTGCTGTTAAAAACTAGCCTAGGGAACCATCTACTTTTAACTAATGTCGACTGCCGTCTGTTAAAAAACAGTCTACATTGCCATCTGCTGTTAAATACTTGTCTAGAGCGCCCTCTGTTAATATAAACTAGCCTAGAGCAACGTTCTGAAAATACTACCCTAGAGTGCAGTCTGCTTTTAAAAACTATTCTAGCCTAGAGTGTTAGCTCAGTTAACAGTTTAACAGTTAGCTGTTAAATACTAGCCTAAAGCACAAAATTTTCCCTAAAATAATTAGTTTACTGCACAGTCTGCTGTTAAATACTACCCTAGAGCACCATCTGCTGGTAAAAAACTAGCCTAGAGCACCATTGGTTGTTAAAAATTAGCTTAGAACGCCATCTGCGCCATCTGCTGTTAAAATCTAGCGTAAAGCGTCATCTGCTGTAAAAAACTAGCCTAGAGTGCCATTTGTCAAAAACTAGCCTGTTAAAAAAACTACCTTGGAGCTCTGTTTGCAGTCAAAAAACTAGCCTAGAGTGCTGTTTTTGGATAAAAGCTAGCCTAGAACATTGTCTGTGGTTAAAAGCTAGCCTAGAGCGTCATCTGCTGTTATAAACTAGCCATGAGCAGCGTCTTGAAAATAATAGCCTAGCACAATCTGCTTTTAAAACTAGCCAAGTCTGGATCTCTGTTAGCTGTTAAAAACTAGTATAGAGTGGCATCTGCTTGAAAAAAAACTAGCCTAGAGCGTCGCCTGCTATTAAAAACTAGCCTAGAGCACCATAGGTTGTTAAAAACTAGCCTAGAGCGCCGTCTACTGTTAAAAACTAGTGTAAAGCATTATCTGCTGCTAAATACTAGCCTAGAGCACCATCTGCTGTTAAAAACTAGCCTAGAGCACCATCTGCTGTTAAAAACTAGTCTAGAGCACCATCTGCTGTTCAAAACTAGCCTAGAGCACCATCTGCTGTTAAAAACTAGCGCAAAGCATCATCTGCTGTTAAAAAGTAGCCTAGAGCACCATCTGTTGTTTAAAACTAGCATAGAGCGCCATCTGCTGTCAAATACTAGCCTAGAGCACCATCTGTTGTTAAACTAGCCTAGTTGTTAAAAACTAGCCTAGGGCATTTCTTGCTGTTAAAAACTAGCCTAATGCGCCATCTCTTAAAAACTACCCTAGAGCGATATCTGTTTTTAAAGACTAATCTAGAGTGCTGTCTGTGGTTTAAAAACTAGCATACAGTGCATTTTCTGTTAAGAGCTAGCCTAGAGCACAGTCTGCGGTTAAAAACTAGCCTAGAACACCATCTGCTGTTATAAACTAGCCTAGTGAGGCATCTAGAAAAAACAAGCCTATAGTACCATTTGCTTTTAAAAACTAGCCTAGAGCATCGTTAGCAGTTAAAAACTAGCTTAAAGTGCCATCTGCTTTGAAAAACTGGCCTAGCCTAAAGTGCAGTCTGCTGTTAAAAACTAAGATCAGATTCGATTCGAGAGAATACCGTTTGCATTAAGTAAATCTCAGAATTTTTTTTACGAATTTTTTTTTTCTTTTTTTTTTGGCCACAGCTCTAGAAATGTCAAAAGATGTATGAATCTGCTATAATCCAAATAATATTAAGCAGGACAAAAAAAAAAAAAAATATATATATATATATATATATATATATATATATATATATATATATATATATATATATATATATATATATATATATTCTTCCAGATTGAGTTTGTTCTTGTGTTGCAATGATTGATTTGGGAACGGTTGGGAATAGAAATCACTCGTGCCTGCGTGAGCTGAAATTTAATGCTGTTTGCTATTTTCAAATAAAATTAAAAAGAATTCAGAAAATGGCTTCTTATCATTTAATAAAATACTTAAATATTATTTGTCATTTTAAAGCTTTATACTTTCTCACCATGCTTCAAATCACTAGGTTTTTTCCATTTGCCAGCAATAATCTGAAGTCAAAATAGCAGCAACTCAATGCATTTAGGCATGTAGACATGGTCAAGACAATGTGCTGCAGCTCAGACTGAGCATCAGAATGGGGAAGAAAGGTAATTTAAATGGCTTTGAACGTGGCATGGTTGTTGGTGCCAGACGGGCTGGTCTGAGTGTTTCAGGAACTGTCGATCTACTAGGATATAAACAAACTGCATAGTTGCAATCTAAACAACTACATTCTCGCCTCAAAAGTACATTATGTTGTCCGACAGCAGCAGTATTTGTCTAACTGTAGTTAGTCTATGGTCTCTCTCTCTCTCTCTCTCTCTCTCTCTCTCTCTCTCTCTCTCTCTCTCTATATATATATATATATATATATATATATATATATATATATATATATATATAGTTTCATGACACTTTATATTATATGCCATTATATTTCTTAAATTTTTTTCGTGTTTACTCACAATATAAACTAAACATATTTGCCTTTTTTTGTAGATTATTTTTGTCTTTCCTATTTGTTATTGCCATGTGGTTTTATTTAATATTGATATAATATTTTAAATGTTTCTTGTAAAGAATTTTCTTTTTTATTTTTGTAATCCCAACTATTCAATATCACAAGTCTATATTGCAATTAAAAATGTTATATATTAATTTTATGCATATTTAAAGAATATTGTAGATGTGTATTAATTTAGTTTTTCTAGTTTAACTGTAAACAGTATTACTGTGCCTGACCAGTAGATGGAGATAAATACCAGTCTATCTTCATTACAGTCTGAGAATCTCTATAGATTGGTTAGGTATTCTTATAAAAATTTAATAATTTATCACTTATAGAGCCAGAAACCCTACAGATACACTAACATAACATCTTCGACCATTAAAGACATTTTTTCTAGTTTGACTGACTAATGCACATAGAAAATCACTAACATAAACAGATCAGTAAAAATATTACTTGGAACAACAACCTGTGAAATTTAGAATGGCACAATAGCGGTGAAGAATCCATATTTTTATTGTAAAATATTGTTTAGAAAAATGTTTAAACATCTAAACATATTGTAAATTTACATTATGGTACAGCAAAGTATAGTGTTTAGTATGGTTTTGGATGGAAGCTGTTCATGAATTGTGTTTTGATAGATCTGTAAAGCAGTACAGGACAGTATTTGAGCTACTTAATTCTTCATTTATTCATTTATTCATTCATTCATTTACCTTCGGCTTAGTCCCTTGTTTATCAGGGGTCGCCACAGCGGAATGAACTACCAACTATTCCAGCATATGTTTTACGCAGCGAATGCAACCTAGAAGAGGTAAACGCAATCTAATTAGAAAAGAACAACCGTGATGGCGAATTTCTCCTTGTGGGATCTGGGATTAGAACCACTGATAATTATAAAATTGTTATTGATTAGTGATTAGAACCAACAAACTAACCCGCATCACATATTTTGTTAATTGAATTGGTCAGGTAAAAGTAATACTTGAATAACCTGTAACATTAAGAAAGACACTACAGTGAATGAATTTTCCCCTGTAGGATTTAAACCTAAAACCTAATCCACTTATTTGCAAACTGTTGCTTTCAAGGCAACTGGTTTACTCACTTTAAGTAAAATATCACTTATAAAAGTTTACTTAAGAATATGCATTTAGAAAATGTCTTAGAAAGGAAAAGCATTGATTTAAATGTACAGTATGATGTGAATTTACAGCATAGTGTTTAGTGGTTACAGCTTTCAGATCAAAAGTGTTCATGAAATGTGCTTTGACAGACCGGTGTAACGCACTACAGCACAGTAACTACTTGAGCAACTTATGTAAATCAGAATGTCACCATAGTGATAATGAATTTCCTCTTGTGGGATTAGAACCGCTGATCTATATTTCAATTATTATTATAGATCAGTGATTAGAAGCTACAACCTAACCCACGTCACCTATTTTGTGAAGGGAGGTGCTCGGGTAACTATTACTTGAACAACATGTAAAATTTAGAATGGCTCAACAGTGATAATGAATTCCCTCTGTGGGATTAGATCCTAAAACCTAATCCACTCACCTATTTGCAAACTGTCGCTTTCAAGGCAAGAGGTTTACTCACTTTAAGGATCACTTATAACAGTTTACTTAAAAATATGCAGAAAAATCTTTTGTAAAATATTGTTTCGAAAAGGTATTAGAAAGAAAAAGCATTGACTTAATGTACAGTATGTAAATTTACAGCATCGTGTTCAGAATTAACCTCTGTGAAGTTGGCACCCCATTAAAAAAAAAAAATAAAATTCCCAAACCTTTGGCATTCGTTTGTGCCGCAAAAACTAATGTTTATACTGGTTTGGGGTCTGAGATATTAAGCATTATTTTTTTGACCGTGTGACGTCAATTTCCACCCCAGTGATGGCGAATTTACTTTGACCAAAGAGAGTGATGGGGTGCTGCGCCAGATGACCTGGACTCCAGTCACCAAACCTAAACCCAATGGAAATGGTTTGGGGAGAGCTGAGCTGCAGAGTGAATGCAAAAGGGCCAACAAGTGCTAAGCATCTCTGGGAACTCCTTCAAGACTGTTGAAAGACCATTTCAGGTGACTACCTCTTGAAGCTCATCAAGAGAATGCCAAGAGTGAGCAAAGCAGTAATCAACAAAGCAAAAGGTGGCTACTTTGAAGAACCTAAAATATGACATAGTTTCAGTTGTTTTACCCTTTTTTTATGTTCATAATTCCACATGTGTTAATTCATAGTTTTGATGCCTTCAGTGTGAATCTACAATTTTTTATAGTCATGAAAATAAAGAAAAAACTGAGTGAGAAGATGTGTCCAAACTTAAACAAACATAAAATGGGAATGGTTGGTGATATTAACGTCCTGTTTGTGGCACATTGGTATATGTGAGGGGGCAAACTTTTCAAGATGGGTGGTGGCCATTTTGAAGTCGGCCATCTTGGATCCAACTTTTGTTTTTTCAATAGGAGGAGGGTCATTTGACGCATTAAAGCAGGGGTGTCAAACTCAATTCCTGGATGGCCGAAGCCCTGCACAGTTTAGTTCCAACCCTGCTCCAACACACTTACCTGTAGGTTTCAAACAAGCCTGAAAGACTCAATTAGTTTGATCAGGTGTGTTTAATTAGGGTTGGAACTAAACTGTGCAGAGCTGCGGCCCTTTTGGAACTGAGTTTGACACCTGTGCATTAAAGTCTTTGGGAATTTCACAAGATAAGCCGACAAGAAAATTTATGAATGAAACAATGGTGTGTTTAAACAATGGTTTTAACTTTATTCATTCATGAGTTATTTACAAGTTTCTGACTACTTATAAAATGTGTTTAATGTGCTGCCCATTGTGTAGGATCGTCAATGCAAGCCTCTTCTCCCACTCTTTAGACACTGATAGCAACACCGCAGGAGAAATGCCAGCACAGGCTTCCAGTATCCGTAGTTTCAGGTGCTGCACATATATACATTTCTGTTTCAGTTTTTGTAAATCATCCATTTTTCAATGTTTCAAATTCATTACTAGTTTTATTGTTATTTTTATTTATTAGTTATGTAATTTAAGTGTGTGTGTGTGTGTGTGTGTGTGTGTGTGTGTGTGTGTGTGTGTGTGTGTGTGTGTGTGTGCTTGTGTAGATAGTTCATTTCTGTGCTGTTGGCTGCATTGATTGTTTTTGTATAGTTGGGGAGGGGGTCAAATATATTTTGAAAAGAAAAAGTGATGGCGAATTTCCCCTCGAGATTAGGACCACTGATCTACAATTGAACAGTTCAGATGCAAAAACATGTCTAAGTGCCATCTGACGTTTTTCTCTAATATTTTTTTTTCTCAGCCTCTTATGTTGGTTTGTTCCATTATTTCACTCTAAAGGCAGTAAAAATAACATTCTTTTCACTAAAAGTAAAAATGACTGAAACTACACACAACAGCATGAGAAATATGCTAATTTAAATGAACATTTTAGGTGGAACTTAGAGATTTTTGCATCTAAACTCTTCAATTATAAAATTATTATCAGGGATTATAACCTACAACCTAGAATTGGTCAAGTAAGCTGCAGGTAGACTAATAAAACTAAAATAAAAATGTTAAAATAAAATATAATATTGAGACAGCTGGCTAGATCAACTCTAAACTCATTTAAGCCCATCTCTTCCACCTCTAAACCACAAATCCCAAAGAATGTGACCAGATTCTAGGTGCCACCGCCGGTGGAAAGTCACGAATCAACCCAAGTGGGACTCAAACCCACATCCTCCCGGAGCTGTTGAGCTCCTCCAGCAGAGCAGGCAGAGGCTGAAGCTGAGGGCGGGGGATGGAGCTCCTGCAGGCGGCACGAGCACAGCCTGAGTGACGTCTCTCTGCTCTCTCAGGATCCGCGCGTGTCTCTGTGTGTGAATGTGTTTTTGCATCGCGCTCCTGTTTTGCATCTACATCAGTTTTTCCGAGTGCTCGTAACAACGAAAAGTGACGGAGACTAAAACACGGCTGCTGATCTGATCGTGACCGCGCTCGCTTTTAGACTCTCTAGCTCGTTAATTATCGCTTGTTTTCTCAGTCGTGAGCGATTATTACTGCCAGCGGGATCATGTCAGAAGTGCTGCCGTACGAGGAGAGCATCTCTCATTACGGTGCAGATGGAGACGAGGAGCAGATTTCCCTCACCTGTCGCCTGCAGAACAACAGCAGCAACTTCTACAGTTCTGCGCAGAACAAACGAGCTCCGAAACTCGGACAGATCGGGCGCAGCAAGAGAGGTGAGGGGGAAAACACACACTTATTACAGATGACTCAAGAACAAAAGTAGGTTTTCCAGTCATTATTAATAATGTGATGTGAGCGGCCTAAAATTTAGCTAATTAGTGTGTGTGGTTCGGTGCATTATAAATATGCAAATTTATCGCATCACGTGATGATGTCAGCGTCACGCGTTTGCATTTAATTTACTTGCTCTCTTGTGAGTTTATAATGAGGTAATGAAAGTTTTTTTTGGTTTGTTTTTTCCAAGATATGTTTAATTGAGAATTTTTTTATTATTATTATTATTGGTATTATTATTATTATTATTATTATTATTAATATATTTACATAGACTATAAAAGTGTACACACGCATTAACTTGCCAATAATAGCCTACTTTTTTTTATTATTTATTTTTTTTAGCTATTTCTGTGCGGAATTGGTGGTACAGTCAAAAATAATTCAGCAACTATCCATATACTGTATACACAGAAAATTTGCTGAATGATTTGACAAAGGCATTTTGAAAGTGATTTACAATGCAAATCCAATTTGAACCTTTTGTTTGGTAAGACAGTAGTACATAGTAGTACAGTACAAATTGTACCGCACACAAATCATCTGAACATCTAAACATTTGCATATTTTTCAATAATATAACTGAAATTAATGAAAACAAATTGAAAAATATATTTAAACACACAAGTAAATAAATTGTTTAACAGACACTCAACATTATAAGATGTTAATATTAGGTTAGTTTTAGGTTTAGCATCTAAAGACAACGTTATTTTGACGTCTAATAATGACATGAAATGATAACGATATTGGGTTGATTTTATTTTGTGTTGGAAAGTGACCAAAATCCAGCGTCGAGCCAACATCTTAAACCAACATCATTTCAAAGTCATATTCTGTCATTTATTCGTCAGGTATGGCAGCAAAAATCCAACATTTAATAGACGTCATATTGGTAATGTCCATACAAAGTCAAGCTTTAACATATTAGATGTTGATATTTGGTTGATTTTAGGTTGAGTTGCAAAGTAACCAAAATGCAACATGTCCGATGTTGGACATTGATGTCGGCTTGACGTTGAGTTCTGACGTCAACCCCATTTTAATTTCCAAGCAAAATGCAATGTCCCATGACGTTGAGGTACAACATCAATTTGACGTCATGTTGACAGCCTGGGCTTTCTGGGGGACTTGTCAATGGGTTCAACAAAAAAATAAAAATAAATAAATAAATAAAAATCAATGGAAGCTTGCGAGTTTTCTGCATATTTTTGTGTTTGCAGTTTTCATGTAGGCCTACTTAAAGTCTAAACCTTTTCAACTCAGTCCCTTTATTAATATGGGGTCATCACAGTGGAATGAACCGCCAACTTATTCAGCATATGTTTTACGCAGCGGATGCCCTTTTAGCTGCAACCCATCAATAGGAAATATCCATACACTCATTCACACACATACACTACGGACAATACCCAATTCACCTTTATCACGTCTTTGGATATGTGGGGGAAACCAGAGCACCCCGAGAAAACCCACACCAACACGGGGAGAACATGCAAATTCCACATAGAAACACAACTGACCCAGCCGAGGCTCGAACCAGCGACCTTCTTGCTGTGAGGCAAAAACGCCACCGTGCTGCCCTACACATGCATTCATTATCTGATAAATTACAAGCAGGCAGATAAATGCAAATGCTCTACGCTCTGGCGTATAAATAAACACAGCACACAAACAGTACACAATAGCGACACACAAATAAGGTTTAACAAAAATCAGGTCAAATATTAATAAAGTTGGGTTTAAAAAAGTCTAATGGGTTAGTCCTATGGATGGGCGATTTGGCCTAAACTCAAAATCTCGGGTAATTGAATATTTTAACTTGATTATGATTAATAAACAATTATTTTATTTATTGTTTCTAATTTTTTTGCCCTCATACATATTAGTTGATTGACAAGTGTTGTACAGTAAATATGCTCTCATATTACAAGTGAGAGATTTCTGAATGAAGGGTGCATTACTTGATCTTAAAATAATTGAAGTAAACACACACAGTCTAGTATCTACAGTATGATTGTGTATTGAGCATCAACATTGATCCACTGAAATTAAATCACACATTGCCTAAAACCAAGTCTAGTTTTTTCTTATAAAAAAAAGTGAAAATAACTTGCTCTTTTGGAAACAAAATAAATTATTTTCAATGTTTTAAAAAGTAGAAAGTAAGCAGTATCTCTTCTAAATAAAATAACTCTTGCAAATCCTGGAAAAAATATTTCAAACAGTGCATTTCTTGAATTTTCTGTAAAAAAAAAATTATTTTAATGGAATTAATAATTTTGGTGTAATAGAAAATATGCCGTCTTAAGGCATCTCTGGCGCAGCATCCAATCATCGTCAATGTAGTGCAAACTTGCGACATAGTTACATTTTTCAAGAAGTTCGCAACCATTTTAAGGCTGCGCTGGTCCCTTACCCGTATGTTCGACTTAGAAGTATAAATCAGCCTTAACAGTGCCGGGTCACATGACTCCACATGCGGTAGGGAAAGCAATTGAAAAAATTGATCTTGAAAAATTAGTTTGATTATATAAATGTCAATCTCGATTACTTTGATTAATCGCCCGGCCCTAATTTGTCTTCCATATTTGCCCCAACACTAGGTAAAATATTCTGCCTTTGTTTTACAATGCAGCATTACAGAATTCTTAACAGTATCCTATTTAGCCCACATTTAAAGTATATTACTTTCTATGCCAAAAAAAAATCTATTTAATATTTAATCCATTAATAATAATAATAAACGGAAATGTTTCTAGGGGACCCAAAAACATGACGGACCCTGTTGAGATTTGTGTTATTATCATAGATATGTGCTATTATGGATTATGTAATATCCTGATAACATGAAAGTAAAGGAAAAACAACTCACCTTTCAAAGACCACCAATCACTTCACTGAGCAACAGTCACGGCATAACACATCATATCTCAGCAGGGTCCGTCATGTTTTTGGGTCGCCTAGAAACATTTCCATTGTGTTACGTGGATATTTGCAGGTTTTGTGACCGATTTGCTGCTCATTTCTTCAGTCGTTTGTGTTGTGACCAATTTGCAACACGTGTGCTGTGCTGTCAAATTAATGAAGATCGTTTCTTTATTGGCTGGTGTTTTTTGTAATTGCATGTGCTTTCTTTAATTGCATTGCGTTAAGCTCTCTCGGCCGCCGTATTATTTACCTCATATCCCACAAACCCTACTGCTGTCAATAAAGCGATGTCATGTCCTCAAGGATGTTTGACCTAACTGGCTCTTTTGCGATTTCTCTTTCAGTTGTCATAGAGGACGACAGAATTGACGAAGTCCTGAACAACACAGCGGAGAAGTCATCGGCGGGAGTGTAACGCTCAAGGACACTGTTAAAGCGTCAGGAAATCGTGGGTTCTGTGCATTCTGCATTGAAAGCACTTTGCAGTCCTGCTTAGCATGGGTTGAATTTCACGATGCGGCAGCAGGCGAGGACCAGCCCAAAACAAAGAGGGAGTCCGTGCTGCTTTACATCTTTCTTTAAGGGCATGATTCATATCCCTACCTATAAAGCGACATCTTAACGCTGGACATAGAGTCCTTTGTTGTTTACTACATGTGGAGTTGGTCTGTAGTGGTTCAGATTCAGTTTATATTGTGCCAGGAATGCTTTGATATCACAAGCACACAAATGTTTTTTTTAATGTCTTTAGTTTGCACTTGGTTCCTAGGAATCAAATTGTGTGCTCAATTTAAGTGTTTTTTTCTACTTTAAATATACTTTTATTTTGTAAAAACGATAGACAGATCTTTTTTAAACAGGATGAGAAAGGAAAGACTACTTTTTTAAAATACTTATGGTTTTCCATGTTACACATTGTGTTTTTTTTTTCGATGTGGCCTGCAAACTGCCTGCTTAGCTTGAATTTGAAAGCTTATTTTTACATCAAGCAGCGATTCCCGAAAGGGAAAACAAAAGCTGCTAATTTGTGTAATAGTCGAAGCACTGTCAGCTAAATGGATTTTGATCACTCGTGTGCCAAAATATGCCTGTCGACGTTTGTTTCTGTTCCCAAGTAATGTGAAGTTTTCCAGACCTGCCTCTTCTATGTGTTTCAGGGCTTTTTTCGGTAACACCTTATAATATCTACACACTATTAATCATTTATTGTGCATTAGCAAATAGTTAATTCATCATTTGTTAAGTATTAGCTCTACATTATCAGATGTTAGTATAAGCAGTTTAAAACTACAGATACAAATGCTGTATTCTTGATTTATAAGCACTTGTATAGTGTGCTTAATGATTGTGTTTTCATACTTTGTGAATTATTAATTTTCATTACTAAATTAAGCATCACATTATTTACAAACTAGTTATTTAGAAATAGTTGGTGTGTTTTTTAAATCATTCAGAATAATATATTTAATAACAGATTAATAAATTATTATGATTAATACATCTTATTATTCAGGCATGTACTAATAGTTAATTTGTATATTTTCTAATGCTTTATTAAATCAACTTCATCCAGTTTTGTGACCTAAAGTGACCAATAGTATCTGGATGCAGCCTTTATAATGCAAGCTGAGACTGCATCAGTGAGTGAGTGAGTGATGTCACTGTGAAGGGTAGAGTTAGGGGTGGGGTTAGGTGAGCGCATTAAAAAGCATTGGATGCAGCTCAGATTGCACTGCACCAGTGCAGCCAGACCCCTGTCAAAGTGATGACTATTTATGCTTTGTAAATCCCTTATAAACTACAATTAAAGGCTCCAGTTATATTCTAAACAGGAAAAAAGTAAATAATTGACTTTATTCATTTCTATTCATTTATATATGTATAATGTTGGAATATTTAATCAATTCTATGGGATGTCAATAAAAAAGGTCAGGAGAGTAAATATTAGTAATTTATTGGATACAAGTGAATAATTCGACTCTCAGTAGCCTCTATGAAATGCAAGAATTACATTCAGGAGGTGCGCAACAACTTTCATTTCCTGATTCGAGCTTTTATACATGCTGATATTATAGGTCGAGTTTAGTAAAATTAGTCACTTGTCAATTATTCTCCAGTCCTCTATTGGCCGCACCCATACATACATCCTCTTTTTCTATGAATTCTCTGCACAACATTAAAAGCATAAGACTTTCTGAACTACATATATTCTGTGTTCAGTTTCAACAATCAGGACAAACAGGCCTTGGCATTTCTAACAGCTTCATCTACTTCTGCAAAAATGCTTCATTAGTATGCAAGGCATATCACACAGTAAAAGTTCAGTTAATATGTCACCTTTAAGCAATACAAATACAATTGTCTAATGAAAGAAAAAAGAGACCAAAAAAAAAATCATTTTCACAACAGTTACACGGGCGACACAGTGGCACAGTAGGTAGTGCTGTCGCCTCACAGCAAGAAGGTTGGAGTTTGCATGTGTGGAGTTTGCATGTTCTCCCTGCGTTTGCGTGGGTTTCCTCAGGGTGCTCCAGTGTACCCCACAGTCCAAAGATATGCGGTACAGGTGAATTGGGTAGGCTAAATAGTCCATAGTGTATTAGTGTATGAGTGTGTGTGTGTGGATGTTTCCCAGAAATGGGTTGCAGCTGGAAGGGCATCCGCTGCGTAAAAACGTGCTGGATAAGTTGGCAGTTCATTCCGCTGTGGTGACTCCGGATTAATAAAGGGACTAAGCCGACGAGAAAATGAATGAATGAATGACAACAGTTACACAAATTAAACGGTTTCAAATGAAAATCTTTGCAATCTTATCTAAAATAAAATTACAGTATGTTTAAACATTGCTAAATAACATTGAAATGTTGTATGATAATATATTGTTGAATTATTATTATATTGTTGTTGTTGTTTTATCCAATTTTACTTAATTGCACTTATTTCTAATTGAATGTTGACACTACTCTTATCCAGCAATGTTTAAAGTTTACAGTAATTTTATTTTTTAAATAAGATTGCAACATTTGTTCACTTGATACTGAGCCTTTAATTGTCATTTATAAGGGATTTATAAAGCATAAACAGTTCTCAGATTAGATCACAAAACCGCACAAAGTTGAGTTAATGAAGCATTTATTAACATACATGGTAACCATTACTACAGTATATGCCTGAACAATGCAATTTATGAATGTTTATTTGAATAGTTTATTAATCATTTACTAACTCAATCTAAATGATTTAAAAGCCACCAGCTACTCTTAAATACTAATGGTTTGTAAATAATGCAATACTAAATTTAGTAATGAACAATTAATAAGTAATAAAGTATGAAAACAATTATTAAGAACATTATAAATGTTTTTATTGGTCAAGAATAGAGTATTTGTAGCTGTATTTATAAGTGGTTTACTAACGTCTATTAAATGTACAGTTAATACTTAACAGACAATGAATTCAATATTTGCTAATGCTTAACAGATGATTTATAGTGTGTAGTTACCACTGCTTCTTTTTGCATGAGATGAGCACAAACACATTTTCCTGTGGTGGTGAATTACAAAAAAATATATGTACAGTAATGCTACCTTGAATGACAAACCTCAGACTCTTTACTATTGTATATGTTGCACTTGTTACTGCTGTTTAACAGGGCTATATTTGCTAAGAAATGTATGATTAATAAAATGTAATGATTTAACAATATAAAAAGGTGCCACATTTATGAAACAACTTTTTATATATATAAAAACAGGCCTGTCAGCATATAATAATCATCTGCACTTTGGATAATAAATAATGGATATTTAACCTAAAGATTGCATTTTGCTTAAAATGGTGAAGTTTATTCATAAACTTATTTCGAGAGGATCATGTGATTATGATTGAACACAGCTGGTTCTGCATCAACTATGTATGATCCACCAATCCGACGATTCCTAACCCACTATAAAGAGCCAGGGTTTCTCACTACAGTCATCTTCGATTTAAAGAATCCCCCCTTCCACCCCTACTCCCCCACCTTTCCCTTTATGGGGTGGCACGGTGGCCCAGTGATTAACAGTCGCCTCACAGCAAGAACGTCACCGGTTCTAGTCCTTTAACAGGCCGGCTGTCGTTTCTGTGCGAAGATAGCATGTTCTTCCCGTTCTCGCGTAGGTTTTCCCCGAGTTCTCCGGTTTCCTTCTACATTCCAAAAACATGCACTACAAGTGAATTGATCAATCTAAATTTAGCACTACAGTCAAACTCTCATCCAGCAGCATATCTCTTCATAGCAGTTATTTTCTGTAATCAGCTCTTATCAAAAAAGGGGGAGATCTTGAGACCTACCTGAGCTCAAAGCTCCCCTCTTGCCCTGCAAACGGGAAGGAGCCCAGGGCTCAAGAACCTTTTAAGCTCAGGGCTCTCTCCCGGGATGGCATGCCAAACTTGCTCATAATCAATCATCAGCTAAGTGTGAACTACTGTAAAGGTCTATTTTCCTTCACTCTAAACAAATGCTGATTATTTCAACCCAATTCTGAGTGTAATCGGGTATATCCCAACTTCTGTGTTATTTTTTTATTAATAGGATCAACCCAGTGTTTGGGTTAGTCCATTTTTTATTCAATATTTGTTTTCAATTCAATTCATCTTTATTTCTATAGCGCTTTTACAATGTAGATTGTGTCAAAGCAGCTTAACGTAGAAGTTCTAGTAGATGTGATGCTCTAGTAACTGTGTCAGTCCAGTTTACAGAGTTGAAGTTCAGTTTAGTTCAGTTCAGTTCAGTGTAGTTTAAATTTCACTGCTGAAAGTCCAAACACTGAAGAGCAAAAGTATATGAATAACCCAATCTGGAATTAAATAACACAGCATCCTTTATGAGTGTTCAAGCTAGAAAGTTGTTGGTAGCAATGGGAAATAGTTCGTCAGAAAATGTGTTAACATTCACTACTCACAAAATTGTGTGTAATAAAAGCATATTTCCCTAAAAGTGTAAAGTAACATGGTCATTTGCAATAAAAGTGAAAACTTTGCACTGAAATGGATGCTATAATGCATTAATTGCATCCAAAAACACTTGCGGTAGGTGTCACATTTATTGTAAAATGCATTTCATTCATTCATTTTCCTTCGGCTTAGTCCCTTTATTCATCAGGCATCACCACAGCAGAACGAATCATCAACTTATCCAGCATACAGTACGTTTTACACAGTGGATGGCCTTCCAGCAGCAACTCAATACTGGGAAACACCCATACACACTTATTTACACACATACACCACGGCCAATTTAGCTTATTCAATTCACCTATAGCACATTTCTTTGGACTGTAGGGAAAACCGGAGCACCCAGAGGAAACCCATGCCAACACAGGGAGAGCATGCAAACTCCAGAAACGCCAACTGACCCAGCCGGGACTAAAACCAGTGACCTTCTTGCTGTGAGGTGACAGTGATAACCATTGAGCCACCGTCCAGCCCTCTAAAATGAATTTCATACCAGTAAAATACCTTCTACATTGTATGAATGTGTGCAGTTTGAATGAAATCTGGATGTCTTGTTTTTGGCATGCGTCCTGCATGTAGAGTTTCAAAAGCAAGAACTCCATACGTTTCACTATAGAGCTTTTTTTATTAACAATAATAGTTGTAATATAATAATAATAATAATAGACTATATTTGCTTATGCTAAATCCATTTGTTCACCTATACTGACTCCCAGGGCCATTTATATCGAAATTGATATTTAGCTGCGTTGGTGTTTCGTAACATCTAGGTTTCATAGTGTCGTATAACAGTTAATTTTTATTTCGCATGACCTTTCAGAGCTCAAAATTCAGGATTTACCAACTTTATCTTTCCAAACACAAATAAAAAATTTCTTATCCCCAAAATTTAAATGTGTCAAAACGAGCAAAATATAGCTGTACACTATTGACCTTATTCTCCGCCGATGAGTGGGCGCTGCCATTTGAATCTTTTTGGCTCGAGACTTCCGGTCTCATTCACTTCCATTCATTTTTAGACATTAAAAACTGCTCATTACGCTGCTTGATGTTGCAATTTGACAATTCCTTGTTATATTATTCTACTTGGTCTGTGTAGTCATGCAAACATTTGTTTGTAGAGCAAGTAGTTTGACCGTTTTCTGCCGTTTATTATTCCTAGTCATTTCTCCCATAAGCTACTGAATCGGAAGTTCTAAGCAATCGCGAAAACAGGCGCACTTCCGCATTTTAGAATAAGGTCAATACTTTTTATTTAACAAAACATTTCTTTAAAAAAAAAAATAAAAAAATTGACTATTAAAAAAATCATTGTTATGTATCTAAATGTGCACAGTAATCAGTCCTGTCTAAGGATTCCATATCACCAGTTAACTACACATAAATGGGGAAATAATCTTCCATTAAAGCAAATTTATTGTAAAAAATGATAAACAATACTTAAAAAATAACTAAGCAAAAGAAAGCATGTGAAAAGCATACCATGTATGACAATGAAAGGATGATCACACAGTTAATTTTAGGCCCATTAATAATCTGTTTAAATAATAGTTAAAGTGAAAGCAACCAGTGCTGCTTACAAAAGGCAAATCTGGAGCTTTTGAAAGCAGCAAGACTGTGGGTGCATGAGCATAACTTTGTCAATTCTATTTGAAGAAAAACCAATCACACCAGTTGCATTTCTAGGCACGGTTGCTTCACGAAAGGAAACGGGAGTGCGCACGCTTTTCAAAGAGTCGCGCGCATGACATCAGCAGTTATTAGAATTGATTACCCGCTGCAACCAGTTTGTCCGCTTAGCTCGCAGCGTTACGTTGGCGGAGCGGAGGCCTGGAGGAGGAGGGGCCGGCAACGGGGACGACCGGGATCGAGTCCGGGGAAGAGCGGTTCCAGAAATCAGGTAAGATGAAAAACAGAATGCAAAAAATAAGGGCGAGAACGCGGCGAGATCCAAAAACGTGGTCAAAATTAAAGACAAGGGCTTTTGGGGTTTTTTTTCTGGACGGCTTTTGCAAACCGTCGCTTGGGTTAAGAGAAGGAGGAGGAAGAGGAGGGCGGCTGGGTCGGCCGATTCACCAGCTGTCCGGTCAATCGTTCAGGCAGTCAGTCGGACGGACGGTCGCTCCACAGCGGCCTCCAGCAGCTTTTCACGCGAGAACAGCGCGGGCACGAACGGCGAGCGTTCCCGAGAGGCGTTCGAGACGCAAAAAAGCGTGCACAGCAGCCTCTCGCGGATCCACGAAAACAAAAACTGCTCGAATACGTATCTCCCGGGACGTATTTCGCGGTCTGCAGAAACGTCTGCGGGGCTACGTTTCCACAATGAGCCTGTGTTGTTTTTTTTGCTTGCACTAACACAAAATAATTTTGTCAGTCACGCTGCTTCTCAATTTTAAGACTGCATTTGTACGCGTATTGAGCCATCCTTATTGTTGAACCCTGTTTACAATTTAAAAATAATTTTTAATCAGCCAAAGTGGCTTGTGGCGATGTCTGTCTAACCTGCCAGAGCTGAAATCTACCCGCATTTGGCGGGTTGGCAGGTGAAAATGTCAAGCTCTGCAACACACATACACTATAGACAATTTAGCTTACCCAATTCACCTACATGTGTTTGAACTGTGGGGGAAACTGGAGCACCTGTAAGATAACCCATTGAAATGTATTTTAAAATAAAATACCAAATACCTCCATTTTAAGTGTATCAAAATAAACTACAAAAAAAGCAGCGACAAAATGTATTGAAATAAAACACTGTATTTTAAAAATACAACAAAATACTTTTACAAAGGAGCATGACATTTCTTCACAAACCTTCCATCAACAGGCACATTCGATTGATCACTTCACCAGTAACCTAATTTAGTGAAGTAAACAATGATTAATAATAACAGCAAGTCAGATTCTGTGCACCTCATTCACCTCTACTTGCGGAGCATGTGTAAGGCTGGCCCCAGAAACAACGGAGATAGCAGCAAAGAAAAAAACTGCATTGAAAACATGTAACGGGTGTAAGGCTGAATATGAATGTAATTCAATGTTGATGATTAACAGAACAATTTAGCTATTGTAAGTTTGTCAATTAAATTTAAAGTCCCCCTCCACACAAAAATGGATCTGTCCAACCCCGCACTTTGCAATGATGAGTGCTGTTTTTCGAAGCAGCTCTGAAAACAAAACCAAAAGTGCTGGCCAGCGAACTATTCTGATTTGCTGGTCATGGACATAAATAATAAAATGACAAATAAGTATAACGAGAGAGGTATAATAATATAATTTTCTGGCTTAACTTGTTTTCAGCATTAAATGAAATCTTATTTAAAAGACAATGGCTGTTTTTTTACCCATCAGTATATATTCCTTAGTGGTTAAATACACTCAAACTCAAAACTGAACTAACCCTTTAATTAGTTTACTTACAGTACTTATAACATTAGTCAAAGATAATGAAGCAGCTGCTAAAATGAGCAGTTTATATTAAAAACAAGCTGCGGACAAGATAGTGAATAAATCGGCGAAGTAAGTAAAGCGCTAAAGTGTCTGTGCTGCTTTTGAAAGGCTGGATGCAGATCTGATCTTTCTCCTACATTTCTGAACTCCTCTACACTCAATGACTCTGCAAACCCAGTTCTCAATTTATTTGCTTTCATTCTTATTTTAAAACTGCAGAGGAGCAGGAATACGCTGATCTTTCTCTGAACGCATCCCCACACCACTTATACCACATCCTGCTGAACTGATTTACTTCACCACTGAACAACACTCAAGATTCCAGTCACATATCTGAGGCATAATATCAGACTTGGGTGTTTTAATACTGTACATTAAATTGTTAGTAATGTCGGTAAAAGTAAAATAAGTGGTGTGTAGATGTATCATTTGTCATTTGTAACTGCCAAATACATTAGTTTCAGTATAAAAAAAAAAAAAAGTCAAATCAATTTTCAGTGACAGACAGGATTTAAAGTATGCAGTTTTGTGAAAAAATACAAAAAACATAATTAAATAAATAATAAAAAATACAAATTAGTTAATTAAAAAAAGAATTAAAAACAAAATAAATAAATAAATATATAAATAATTAAATAATAATAATAAATATTATAAATAAATAAAAAAATACAAATAAATAATTTTAAAAATAATATTAGATTTTTTTAAGAATAAATAAATAAATAAATAAATAAAAAATAATAAATTATTCATTCATTTATTTTTTCGGCTTGGTCACTTTATTAATCAGGGGTTGCCACAGCAGAATGAACCACCAACTTATCCAGCACATGCTCTTCCAGCTGCAAACCAACACTGGGAAACACCCATCCACACTATTTCACACACATACACTACGGCCAATTTAGTTTATTCAGTTCAACTATAGGTGATTGGACTGTGGGGGAAACCGGAGCACCCGGAGGAAACCCACACCAACGCGGAGAGAACATGCAAACTCCACACAGAAATGCCAAATGGTCCAGCCGAGGTTTGAACCAGCGACCTTCTTATATATCTTCATCATAAATTCTTTATAATTTAATGTGAAATATTTTTTCTGTGGCGGCACTGTGGCTCAGTGGTTAGCACTGTCGCCTAAGCAAAAATCTTACTTGTTCGAGCCTCGGCTGGGTCAATTGGCATGGGGATTTTGCATGTTTTTCCTGTGTTGGCATGGGTGGGTGCTCCGGTTTCCTCCACAGTCCAAATCTGCACTATAGTTTAAATGAATAAACTACATTGGCCGTAGTGTGTGTGCGCATGTGAGAATGTATGGGTGTTTCCCAGTACTGGGTTGCAGCCGGAAGGGCATCCGCTGTGTAAAACATACAGTATGCTGGCTAAGTTGGCGGTTCAGTCTGCTGTGGTGACCCTGATGAGTAAAGGGACTCAGCCAAAAGAAAATGAATGAATGAATGAATGAATGAATGAATGAATGAATAATAAAATATTCTGTACTGCCATCATGACAAAGACTAAATAAATTAGCAAGAGAAATATACTTAAGAATAAACAGTTTATATGCATGTATATATATTCCTATTAAATTCAGAGTCAAAAGTCACATTGAAGTAAAAATTTAAAGTATTATTAAATGCAAAAAATAAAAAAATAAAAAATAAAAATTATTTGGTTGATTTTAGGATGGACATTGACGTCAGCCCGACATTGAATTCTGACGTCAACCCGATTTTCATTTCCAAACAACATGCAACATCCCCGCAACGTTGAGGTACAACATCAATCTGACATCATGTTGGCGTCCTGTGACTGCTGGGTGTTTAAGCCCATTTTGGTCATCATACAGTAAACATCCGTCATCTTCTCATCAGTGAAAAGAATCTAAACAGTCTCTGGATTAAAAGCGTGTAAAGATTTTTAATGCTTCCAAACAGTTTGCAGCAATTATAAATCGCCCATGTCTTGAGGTAGTTCATTATAATGCAATTTATCTTCTATGTGCGATTTGATTGGACAGGAATCACAGGACTGATTTTTCTAATCCCCATAGACAAGAAAAAATATAGTAATGACTGCAGGATGAAGAAAAGCAGTAGAGTAAAAGTACAGATACTGCACTAAAAATGCACTCAAGAGAAAGTAAAAGTACACATTGATAAAACTACTTAGAAAATTACAATTCCTGATAAAAACTGCTCAATTACAGTAATTAGAGTATTTGTAACTTGTTACTTTACACCACTGAATATAATGCAACCATAAAGTGCATCTCACAGGCGCACTGAAAAGCTACTGAAAATAAAAACATTGAGGCGCAAAACCAAGAAGAAAAAAAGAGTGTAATTTGTGTGTTGGCATCTCATTAGAGCAGAAGCAGATCATGCACATCTGCTTGAGTGTGTGTGTCAGTGTGTGTGTGTGTGAGACATCCACTTCTGCTTTATTCTGTCCACTCCGAACACACACCGTGCTGATGGTACCCTTCGCTGCCATGGCAACAGATGCGCTCGCTGTTGTCTTGGAGCAGCGATGTGAGCAAAAGACCCAATTGGCGCCTTTTCTCTCCACAAATAATACAGTTTGCATCAAAGCTGTGTGTTTTATTATTCTCCACTTAAGCTGACAGTCGCCTCGCCAGCCTCAGCTCTCAGTGACACTGCTAAAAATCTGTCATTGTTTTGTTTTAATACCGGTGTGTACTATTCGATAAACAAACAGAAGAACGCAAGAATGGAAAACTATTTAATTGCTGTTATACAGTTGAAACCAGAAGTTTATATACACTGTATAAAAAGGCATATAACCATTAAAAAAAAAAGGTCAGATGTTAATGTGACTAATCGTTTTCTCTTTTAGGTAAGTTAGGATTATCAAATTTGTTTCTGTTATGCCTAATGGCAGAATAATGAGAGAAATCTTGTTTGAGAAATTGTTATAACTTTTCTTGAAAGTCAAGTTTACATATAAGATTATTATGCCTCTGATAAAGCTCAAATGATGGTGTCAAGGTTTTGGAAGTTTCTGATTGGCTAATTGACAACATCTGAGTTAATTAGAGGCACAACTGTAGAATAGTATTTAAGGAAAACCTCAAACACACGGCTTCTTTGTGTGACAACATGGGAAAATCAACAAGTTAGAATCAACAAACAAGCCAGGTTACAATTTGTTAAATTACACTGGGGAAAAGACAAATTTTTGGAGACATGTCCTGTGGTCTGATGGAACTAAGATTGAACTGTTTGGCCATAATGACCAGTGTTACATTTGGAGGACAAAGAGGAAAGCTTACAAGCCTAGGAACACCATCCCAACTGTGAAGTATGGGGGCGGCAGCATTATATTGTGGGGTTGTTTTGCTGCAGGAGGGACTGGTCCACTTCACAGCATAGATGGCATCATGAAGAAAGAACAGTATGTAGAAATACTGAAGCAACATCTCAAGACCTCAGCCAGAAATTAAAACTTGGCCACAAATGGGTCTTCCAAACAGACCATGACCCTAAGCATACTGCCAAACTAGTTAAAATGCGCTTTAAGGACAACAGAGTGAATGTTTTGGAGTGGCCATCACAAAGCCCTGATCTCAATCCTACAGAAAAGTTGTGGGCAGATTTGAAAAAGCTTGTGCGAGCAAGACAGCCTACAAATCTGACTAAGTTACACCAATTCTGTCAGGAGTAATGGGCCAAAATCCCTGCAAACTATTGTGAGAACTTTGTAAAGTTTTGACTGTCTAGAAATTAATAAAAAAAAATCTCAAACACAAATTCTCTCATTATTATGGCATTTAGCAAATGTAAATCATTTAGGTAATCCTAACGGACCTAAAACAGTAAATGTTTACTATGATTTACCATCAAACATTTAAATAAAACTTTTTTGTAAGTGTGTGTAAACTTCTGGTTTCAACTATATGGTGAATTGTATTAGGGTATTCTTGTCCAAACAAACACTCAAAAAATGATGTTTGTTGTTAGTTCAAACTACTTATTTAAAATGAGCTGAAACAACACAATTCTTGAGGGCTATTTTAGGACAACTTGTTTGTTTTATGCTCAATCCACTTACAATTTTAAACTAAAAGCTAACTTAATTCCTCTATGCTGTCCCAACACAAATCGATTGTGGAACCCATCAGTTGTTACAGTGAATAATGAATTGGACTACAAAGTACTTATAAGTGTGTAATTTGCTTTTTTCCTACTCTTCTGAAGCCTTATATTTTATATAAAAATATTGTGTAATTTACAAGTTCATTATTCAAAACAATTATGCATTAAAACCATTGTACATTATTTATAAACAAACTGTAAAAAGGTTAGCTAAAAAGCCAAGGAGCTACCATTTCTGTATCTGTATTGATCAAATGTAAATTACAAACATTTGGCCATTTTTATTTAATGCTGATGTGTTTTTAATGTATAAACTATTTAATGATCTTGCACCACCACCTTGTGTGACTGTCTGCAAGGAGAGTATAAGACAGACTAGGTCATCGGTAGGGCTAGGCAGAATCTGCGAACATGTTTTGCTATTACTGCGCAGAATTTTGTTTAAAATCTGCGGATTTATGTGGAATTATTTTAGGTGTATCATAACTAAAACCTTAATATATGAAGTAAAACGTAATACCTTTTTACTTTGTGTCTTTAATGTTTACAATGCAAATCCAATTAGACCAACTTTATTTGGTAAACAAAGCAAGTCTCTCGTATAATATATCTACTCAAAGACATTGCAATATTACTTTACAGACTACATTGAGAATAAACTATATAAATATTTTCATATTAGTCAATAATATTAAAAAAATTAATTTAAAAACTGAATAAATATGAATGTACACACATTTACTCAAATAAATAAACCGAATCAATGATGGGCTAAAAATCTGCAAATTTCTGCGCACGCAGACTCCGTGTGGCCCTAGTGATCGGTTAGCCAAGAGAACTGCTTTTGAACAATCATTATTTTCAGTTAGAGCAGCAGAGAGATGCAATAAAATACCAGCACATATTAGAAAGAGTACGACTTTTAATATTTTTTGAATCTGGCTTTAATATCAAATAAAAAATCAAATAGAAAAAATAGAAAATCAAATATGCAACCACTGATTTTATTTTATTTTATTGACTATGATGTATTGTACAGTGCTCAGCATAATTGAGAAGACTCCATTTGAAAATTAGAAAATATTTTGATCCATTTCTCAGTGAATATAGGCAATGTATTTTGGTGCATTTATACAAAACAGATTTATTAAGCATACATTTATTAAAATTATAATTTAGTCACCAAACATATTACAATTTAATTCAAGCAAAATGTTGCAAGAAAAAAATTAAACCTACAAAATTAACAATTTTTCAATTTTTCTTTTTTTTTTTTTGCTTCTCTTGATTTTTCCTTGTTTTTAAAAATTTGTATTTAATTGTTTTCTATAACATAAATTTGGCTGTACTAGTTTTTGGACCGTTATCATAAGTTATTTTGTTAGATAAGCTCCATATTTGGCTTCAGTACTGACTAATCTAATGTATATGCACAAATATAATAATAAAGTGTATAAATAATTATATATTTTAAAGCTTCCTATTTAAAATATGAATTTAAAAGACATATTTGTGAGGGGTGTACTTATATATGCTGAGCACTGTATGTATTGTACTGCAAGTGTATATTGTACTTTTCCTTATTTTTTAATATTGTTAAACTTGTTACAACTTCCTGCTCAGGGACTACAGATGTAAATTAGCTCCATAGCTAAAGCTGCTGTTTCACTTGACTTGTCTTCTCATGGACTTCCATTCATACGCACGCGAATGCGTCTGACCAGAAACGCAGAGTCATGCGTTAAGTTTCGCTGCAGGTCGCTGCAGTGCAAAGTTCAAGCTTGGTAAACTCTGACCTGCGAAATCGCATCACTTGACTGCGTGAGACCATTTGAGGATCAAAACATGACCAGAAATTTAAAACATGGAGCAATTTTTTGATGTCTAATAATCTTGTTTAATCCGGCCCTTTCCGCAGTGCCGTACGACAGAATTTTACACACACAAACTCTAGTGTGACCGCAGCTTAACTCTGGTACAACATGTTGTACTTTGTCCCAATGAAGCAAACAAGCAAACAAACAAAATGCACTGCAAAAGTTATTTACTTAAAGTGAGTAAACTCTTCACCTTAAGTAGACTTTACTTAAGCCTTGTATGCTGTTTGGGTCTGTGAGACCCGTTTTTAGTTTTTTCAAAAGAAAAATTAAACAACAAACTACTTTTTCAACCTGAAATTCATTGGCTTCAGCTTATTTTCTGTGAAGAACATAAATCTGAACAAATATTCAACGACCGCATAAATGTACCTCCCCCACACATTTACATTACATACAAGGTGTTCGGGTCCACTAGACCCAGGTCTAATAAAAGTGTTGAAAGTGTAGGTTCAGTGTTCCTACACTCTGTCCTCTTCCTTTCTGGTGCTGCTGTTTTCTTCCCCTCCTGCACAAAGTTGCAACATTGTTGCTAATTCAACTACCAACACTGTCTGCTCTTACATTCCCGCACATTTTACCCTCTCTCTTGCGGGAACCAAACTTTATTTTCTCATACCCTGTCCCATCTGCGAATTAGGGGCTATAGTACTATAAATAAGAGTTTGCCAGTGTGGTTCCTCATCACAACTGATCAAGATGTCCAAAAGATTATCTGCTGCGAGGGCCTTGCAATTGACTATGGAAGAGAGAGGGGCTTCCGATGATGATGTCCATGACCATGGTGGGAACAATACGAAAAAACAAATCTGTGGGTTTTATTTTTTTCATAACATTAATAAAAATAAAAAACAGAAAAACAGAGAGGGACATTAATTCATCAATATGATCTAACAAAGGTAAAGGGGGGAAATTAACCATGTTTGCTGTGCAAATGTCTTGTAATTGGGATTAAGTAAACATTTGTTGAGTAATTTAACACAAAATTGTTTGATAATGTTAATTTGGAAGGCCAAAACTCTAGCGGGTCTACCAGAACCATGAACACTGGCTGAGTAACCAAAATACAAACACCACACAAGGGTTAAAAAAAAAGTGTAACCTGGAGCTGTTAAACTAGACATTTAAAAAAGAACTTATTTTAGACAGTAATCACAGTACCGTGATATTTTTATCCAAGGTTATCATACCATCAGAATCTTATACCGGCCCATGAGTATATTGCTTTACAGAAATAAACAGCTGTGGTTGAGCTGCTTCAATTAAAGAGGAGGAGCTGTTCAATGTATCCTGTTCAGGTTCTTTGTATCAGTGGAAATGATGTCAACACATTGCATTATGCTGAGTTTCAAGGCTCCTTAGGGGACCTTTAAAATAAATAATGAACTGAATCAGAGAGTGACAGAGCCTCGTATGATATCAAGTTCAAAAGGCACATTCATGCCATGTTGTTATGACTAATTATGACATTCCAACTAGTAAAAAGCTTTCACGTCCTCAAAGGAATTATAATAAACATCTTTTGGAAAAGGGGAAAAATAAAAACAGCTTAGAGTAGAACGTCATGTCTTGTCATCTTGTCAACAAGTATTTGACATCCGTCTATGAGGTGACACGGTGGCTCAGTGGTTATCACTGTTGCCTTACAGCAAGAAGGTCGCTGGTTTGAGCCCCGGCTGGGTCAGTTGGCATTTCTGTGTGGAGTTTGCATGTTCTATCTGTGTTAGAGGGGGTTTCCTTCGGGTGCTGCGGTTTCCCCCACGGTCCAAAGACATGTGTGGGTGAATCGAATAAGCTAAATTAGCCTACTAATAAACTAAATCGTAGTGTATGTGTGTGCATGAGTGTGTATGGGTGTTTCCCAGTACTGGGTTGCAGCTGAAAGAGCATCCGAGGTGTAAAACATATGCTGGATAAGTTGGCAGTTCATTCCACTGTGGCAACCCCTGATGAATAAAGGTACTAAGCTGAAGTAGCAGTGTTTAATTCAAAAGCAGCAAGCAAAGCCTTATTTTATGGTAATATACACACTGTGAAAGTGCTGGGTTCCCCCATACAAAATCATTGATGCTGTTGTCCTAGCACAAATTGATTGAAGTGGAAGATCGAAGTGGATTTAACATAAAACAATTAAGTTGTCCCCAAAAACACCTTAAAATTGTTGATTCAGCTCATTTGAAATAAGCAGCAAGAATAATTGAGTGTCTTGATGGATTTATTTATTTAAGAAATATTTTTATTTATTAATTCATTACTTGTATCTATTTTTAATTTATATTTGAAACCTACATTGCTTGTGGAAGCAAAAAGACCTCAAATAATCAAATTTATGTTACAAATATTTATTAATTTATTTTGATATTGTACATTTTAGTGTAAATATCCTTTATGATTTTTTTCCAATATAGAAAAAAAAAAGTAAATTTCCATTTTGCCTTTATTTATTTATTTATTTATTTATTTATTTATTACCACATCAGCAACTTATGGCTATTTTATGGCAAAAGGGACATACATTAAATATTACATGATAAAAACACTTGTATGAATGTGTGTTTGTGTTAGGTGTTCGTTTTTGTTAGACAATAGTTTAATTTTGTATAAAGAAAGGAATCTTTGCATATTTATGAATCTGATGACTTCGATCTTGTTACCCTGCTTGAACATAAATGGGTTTTTATTTTTATAGCAATAGCCATAATAAACTCAACTGTCTCGAATCTTCGAATGATCGCTGGACGATTCGTTTGTTCGGATTTAAAAAGTCGATTCGTTTGAAGCCCCGTTCAAATGAATCTTCCTCCGTTAAGCTAATGTAATGTAATGGTTAATATAATGGTAATATAATGGTGCAAAAGATACGCAAGCACTGAAATCTAGATTATAACTGGCTACATTATAATGGTGGAAAATGCGCGAGAAGAATAACCTTGAGCTAATTTGCTACACACGTTTTGAACAATTCACAAATCATTAGTCATCATGTAAGGTCTGAAAGTAAACATTTATACAATTTGAGTATTTCAAGAAATTATCAATTCTTACCACCGAGATTCTTATCAATTCCCACAATTCTAAAATGTTATATTCATTTTGAATGCATTATAAGAGTTAACGAAAAAAGACTTAGAATAAAGTGATGAAAGTCATGTGTAAACATTGTGTTTTTTTACTCTCAGCCTCTCAGTTCTCATCTACTTTCATTATATAAACAGAGCGACCAGAAATCACTAAAAATCATAGAAAAATCACAGAGGTTTAGTACTACACTTGTTCCTTAAACCTACATTTTTGCTTCCAGGAGATAGGCTATTTACCTAATAGACATATGTCAGTCTCCATCATACACTGATGTTAAGGTTAACTTGTGCTTTGCTGCAAGGCATCATGCCACTAATTACAGAAAAAGACAGATTTGGCTTCGGGACCATGTTTACCAGAAAGTTGCACAATGGTTGCTATGGAAATGTGCACTAAAGTTGTCCGTTAACACACTGCTGGTGTTGGCAGTGATCCGTAGGAGGCATGAAAACGATACTCCTGTCTTATCATTAACTCTCCTTAATGCATTTCCAACAACAGCACAGGTCAGCGCACAACTGAAGCACAATTGTAAAAATCATAATTTTCCCATTTTGCTTCTGGGAATTAAATGCTCTCCATTCACACTTCACAGATGAGTTGCTCACCTCTGAGTGTTTTTTCTTAATCGGTAAAAATGTCAGAATTAATTGTCAGGTTTTTGCAAATGAGCCTTTTTAATCTGACTAGATTGGAAAGTGTGTGCCTGGTTACAGCATCTTGACAGGGCAAAACCGAGTGGCTGAAATGAAGAGGAAAAGTCGTGTCAGAGTTGGCATCTACACCAAACTCTGGTTTTGAGATGAGCTGAAAAGCAGGTTGCTGTGGAGAACTAAAGCAATGATGATCATGCCTTATTCTTGACTATTACATTTAATGCGTCATTGGCCTAGAGCAGTAAAACCAAACGCATGACGACTCAGAATTATTTCAGCCTTAGTAGTTTTACATTTCCAGTTTTACTTAATTGGTTGGGTACATTTTCAATGTATAATCATCAAAAGTGCACTTTTTTAAACGTTTTAGCATATTTTTAATTGTGTTCGTACAATACACAATCACAAAATAACTACACAAAATAATTGTGAAATACAAACTGCTGCAAGAGCTTTCAGACAAGAAATAGCAAATACTAATTATTCTCAGCTGTTAATCACAAGAAACCATTTAAAGTAAAATTAAAGTATAGTAAGTACTTGTTTTGATTGCGTATGTTCGATGTGTGAGTTTTTAAATTACATTTACACCTCAAGGAAAGTCCAAATGTAGCCTATTTTCTGAGAGAAGTCTGCTGAGAGAAGTCTGTTTGGTCAGATCTGTTGTAATTGGTCTACATTTCACAGAGTATAGAAAAACATTAAATTATTATAAAAGGTTAGTGGTTACAGGTTTTCAGCATCCTTTAAAATATTTTCTTTTGTGTTCAACAGAATAAAGAAACTTAAAGGTTTGGAACCACTTGAAGGGGAGTAAATAGTGAGTAAATGATCCATTTTCAACTATTTCTTTAACAAGCAGGATTTTAACATTTGGGTGGATTTTTAAAAAAATGTAAATAATTTGAACCCCCTGATTTACCTTTGGTCAAATTTGATGCCACAAAAAAAATAAAAAATAAAAAAGAAGTAAAATATAATTTAGGGTATATATATATATATATATATATATATATATATATATATATATATATATATATATATATATATATATATATATATATAAATCTACAGATATTTCCAGTTCACTGTTGTGTTTGCGATAAGAAAAAACGCTAAACATATGCAGGCATTTCTTCTTTTTTTCTGTTTATTGAACTAGATTGCAGTAGCAAAAACAGGAGACTCATTAGAAACAGACGCCCATCTCCTGTTTTAAGACTTTAAGATGAGTCCCATCTCAAACTCAAAATACACAACAATTACTGTGGTATACATACAGCACTACAATATACAAAAGAGAGAGGTCCACTTAGGGCGTACTCACACTATGCTATTCGAACCGTGCCCAGGCCCGTTCCCCGGATCGTTTGAGAAGTGTGAGTGCTCTGAATCTGGCTCAGCCATGGTTCACTTGGCCGGCCCTGGCACGCTTGGAGAGGTGTGCCAGGGCACGGTTTACTTGCTTTGGCGCGGTATGCTTGTATTGCGAGTGCAAAGCATGCCTGAGCGCGAAACTGAAAACGAGACATGACTTTTATGGGACTGTTTCATATAGATTTATTAATAATTCTTACTTACTGTTCAATGCTTACTGTATTAGGATGGACAATGTCAATCGTCTTTTCTCTGTTTAATGACAGGCTAATGGCAGTCGACACGCTGGGCCCTATCATACACCCGGCGCAGTGGGGCGCAAGGCGCGGCGCAATAGTCTTTTGGTAGTTTCAGCTTGCCGCAAGAGTTGTTTTGAGGCGTTGCGCTACGCTGTTTAAATAGCAAATGCATTAGCGCTCATTTGTGCGCCCATAGGCGTTCTGGTCTAAAAAGGAAGGCGTTCTGAGGCGGACCGCTGGCGTGTTGCTATTTTGAGAAACTATAATAGATTTTTCATTAGACCAAAACTAACCCGGTCTAAACTCCGGCGCAGAGTTGAGCCTCGCTTACGCACTGCTTAATACGCACAAGAGAGCAATAGGCAAATCTCTTTACATATGAAAAAATTTTAATATTAAGGATATATATAGTATATAATAAGAATATATATAGGATATAAATATAAAGGATTAAAATATTACAAAACATATTATTTTCTAGCCTACAAAAGTATGAAAAATCACTGCTTTTATGTCTTCTTCATCTCGGGAGGCTTTTTCAGTTCATTCATAACAATTTGCTTTTGTATAATGTTATTATTATAAGCAGTATTATTTATTATATCTATATTTATATTTGTTTTATTACAAACAAGCTTAGATTTGCCCACCTGTCAGGTTTAAGACCATATGGGGCATGGCAGGTGTATTTGGAAATAACTCAGTATTTTGACCACACTTGGTAATTATTGTTCATTTATTCGTTTGCTAGAAATTAGAACTGAATTTAGAAATAGTTTTGAAACAATTAATTTTGTCTGTTAAGCGCAAAGATTTATTTATAGGCTAATTGATGTCTGTGCATAAAGGTTTCCCTATCCAAGAGCGAAAGTGAAAGTAGATCATTTATCTCTCATTCTCACGCAGTAGATGCTCTGTTTAACAGTTTTCTGTAAAAAAAACTGTCAACTGTTTGCTTGTGAAATGCTCATTTTTTCCACTTAGACTTACTTTGCGTCCTGTAAATAGTGAATGCGCTCTTGGCGCGACGCAGCTGGCTCTTAAAGGGAATGGGAGATGAGACTCTAATTGGTTTATTCTCAAAACACACCTATAACTCATTAAGAAAATAAACTCAACCCTTTTAGACCATCCGCCACGGCGCAAGGCAGATTTCCCGTCCTTAAATTAGCAAAAACGCGTCCTGACACGCCCTGAAAGCGTTTGCGCCCTGCTTTTTGCGCTCTGTGCATGGACCATCAAAATAGAACCCGCTGTCTATCGGAAATTATAAATATTTTATAATAGGCACTATCTTTATAAATAAACTGCATAGTTGCAACCTAAAGAATTACATCCCCAACTAAAATAGCCTCAAACGTACATTATGATGTCCAACAGCAGCAATATTTGTCAAACTGGAGAGTGTCCTCTGCTTGTTGCTGTATGTGGGCTGAGTAATACACAAGGGTGAAAGGTGAAGAGGCTGAAAAAGTGCTGTTTCTGGCAGAATATCACACGGCTATTAGCCAATAATATTCAAGAACCAGACAGAACTGTTGTGTGTGTGTGTGTGTATCTGTGTGTCTATCTATCCATCCATCCATCCATCCATCCTCTTATACAATACAATATATTGTTTCAAACTACTAAAATGTCAATAAATAATAATAAATAAATATATTTTTAAAGAACATTGTTAAACTGCATAGTTAAATTAATAATTAATAATAAACTTTATTAATGGATTTTTTTTAACTGTAAAAAATATTATTTGTATTAATTGACTGCAACCAAATTGTTTTGTTTCTTGACTTTTTCAAATGCAGAAACACTTCATAACTATAAGTTAAAAGAAAAATGTATAAATCATTAACAGAAGTAAGATTTATGATTGATTTCTCCCCTTAGAAAGACCCTGTGCTCATCATCAGGAAGGGTTTGTAGGGAGTGCAGCATGTGGCTGTAATTGGCTCTGGGATAGGCTACACATGTTTTAGCAACAGCGCAGGCAGAGCATGAAGGTGGAATGTAATTCATTATGTGCAAAGGCTTCACGGACCCTCAATTCAATTCAAAAGGTACTGTTTAAAGAGGCAGCAAAGGGGTGATTCAGCTCTTCAGCATGTATGTGATGTCATAATCAGATCAGTTTTGTCAACAATCATTAGTACAGTCTGAGTCAAGCTTTCCTCTCAGTAAATGTTGTTGCTGATGACACGGAGTACGTTTACATGGACACCAACACAGTGACTATGTTAACATGGACATCAATAATCAATTTTTTTGCCTTAATCTGAATAAAACAATTATTCAAGGCATTTACTTGAGTTGCTTTTTGAATGTTCTTTTCATGAACCCGTTTTACATGTTATAGCACATGATCGATTAACATTGTGTCACCACGCTATTCACATTTCCTCCAGAGTTTCATGTAATTTAGTTTTTTTCATTTTTAATTTTTCAACTTTAAATAGTTGGTCCACTACGATATGCTCTTTTAAACTTTAGTTGATGTGTAATGTAGATGTGTGCATAACAACATCTCTGAATGTAAGATGCTCAAAGTTCAATGCAAAGGGAGACATTGGCTTTTACAGAGTTGGCTTAGCAAAGCCTACAGCAAACAAATTTGGAGACTACAAAAATACATTCGGGCTAGTGAGATCACAAGCACTTCAGGTTCATGCATTCCACAAACGCACACACCCTGCGCAGCGAAGGGTCGTGGCCAGAGGCGCAGTAATATAGCAGAGAAAGCTAAAATGCCGTCCAAACACTTCCACAGAGTTTTATTCATTTCTGTATTTGGGCTTCCAAAGGACACAAAATAAAGAGAAAAGTGATTATAATTTAATTTTAATTATGTTCTAGAGAATTATAAAAATAAAAATAAAGATATGGCTAGCATTTGACAATGGACGGTTTCCAGAATCTCTTCCAGTTCATTGCTGAATTTGGTTAAAAACTCCTCCAACCGATGAAACTGTGGACTGTGAGCCACAACCTGTAAGTATTTTTATTTGGTAAAATTTTATTAAATGCGCAGTTTCTAGCGTTAACAGTATGTTCTAGTAAGGACATAAACCAGTATGTAAACAACAAGAAAATGCTGTTTGGCACCTGTTACTTATTTCCTTAATTTATTTAATAATATTATAATATAATATACAGGTTTCATCATCACCACACACGTGCGGTGAGGCAGGTGCCAACACGTGGAAGCCTGCTTGTTTGTGAAGACAGTTTAAATCGGACTGGAATGTCGTTTCGGAGAGTCTCCTCTACAGCTTGTGTTGTTTATTTTGTAAAGTACAAACTGCTGTATTTACTCTGCTAAATTGCTGAAAGTGAGCACTGAGTGTTGATTTTGAGATCTATATGGAGATGCGTGTGCTGAGGAGGGTGCCCTTTTGTTTTTTTAGGTTTACTCAGGTTTTGTAGTCAGTAGGGAGTAAACCTTATTTTATTTGTTTTATCTCATGTGCTGGTAAGAGGGTCAAAAATGTAGTTAGTTGTTGAGTTTTAGTTTGTTATTTTGGCATTTACCTCCACAAGCTTTTTATTGTCTCCTTTTGAAGTTAAACGTCAATCAAATTTGACTTTACGTCATTGTTGTTTTTCCTTATGGACGGGAGATGAGACTTCATTCATTTTCTTGTTGGCTTAGTCCCTTTATTAATCCGGGTTCGCCACAGCGGAATGAACCGCCAATTTATCCAGCACATTTTTACGCATCGAATGCCCTTCCAGCTGCAACCCATCTCTGGGAAACATCCACACACACACACACACACACACACATACATACAATACAGACAATTTAGCCCGCCCAATTCACCTGTACCGCATGTCTTTGGACTGTGGGGGAAACCGGAGCACCCGGAGGAAAACCACGCAAACGTAGGGAGAACATACAAACTCCACATAGAAATGCCAACTGAGCCGAGGTTCGAACTAGCGACCCAGCGACCTTCTAGCGAACTAGGAAATATGTTAGTCGTTTTCTGTTAGCTGAGTAGCTGTTTGTAATCACAGTAAGGTCTATAAAACATAATGTGATTTTCTACAAGTTAAGCATGAGCACACATTACTTTGTATCTTATAAACACAACCAAGCCTTATATACACTGTGGAACACCCCTTTAACTGCAGTTCGGCAGTTTCACTTTCATTCAAGAATATTTCATTCATGCCCCCTGTGAAAAACTGAGGTACTGGATGAGAGTATGAAGTAAGAAACAAGTGTTGTTTAAATGGAATTTAATAGATAAAAACTTCTGCATTTTGTGATACAGCAGTCTGTGGTTCTTTACTGACTCGGTAGGTGCAGAGAATAGTGTCAAACAGTCGTGTGTGTATGAAATATCTTGTCGCAAAACACAGGAAAAAGTCCTACACAATGGTAATAGTTTGAATGAAGTGTTTACATATCTGTTCTACACTTCAATAATGCCACTAAATTAAAAATACTCCACATGTCTTCATTTGATTTCTGTTTAGTTCGATTATCACTTTAGTCAGATTAAGGTAATCAAAAATTGCTGTTTACATGGTAGACTTTAAATCATGTCTTAATCATTAAATTCAGATTGGTGTCCAAGTAAACACACCCAATGACATCTGTTCATTCAGCCATAAAGACTCATCATCTAAGCTCACCTCTGCCTGCTAATCCCTCCAATGCATTTAATACACAGGTCGTTTTTCAATCTGTCACCTATGAAACTCTGATAACACATGCTGACATACTTTTGGCATGACTGCAACAAAACCTAGATTGCCAGCTCTGTTGCCATCGTAACCTGCAGCCCCTCACGCTTCAGCGCAGGGATTGTGAGGCCGTGTTTATTTTATCATCCTGTCTCAGCTCTTCTCCCACACAACCCATGAAGCATGTGGCTCAGACATGTTTTCTTGCGAGTGACACTGATTTTTCACACTTCTTGTCTTTATTTTGCAGGACAGATACAGTAATCATATGCATTCCTCTGTTTTCTTTCGCAGTGGTGTATGCATTATGTAAAGATTGTCTTCTGTTATATCATTTTGTGCTAGCAATAAAGTTCACAGCTTTATGGGGAGAGAGTCTGTTACTGCAAAGGTCATGCGAGTCTTCATAGAGGAAGAGCTATTTACAAGTCTCAGCACTAAAAGGGTATTTGGTTGATATAAACGGTTAAAAAAGCTAGTGCGCTGCCTACTGAGACGGTATTTTGAGAAAGTATTGGTGCACTCGTGACTCAAAGGATGTAGGACTGGAGGTAAATGTCTTTTAGACTTATTTTTAAATAGCACTGCAGTGTTAGATATGATTTATATACAGAGACATCATTGAAGTCGGCATGAAATGGAAGTTAAGATTGTCTTAAGATGGATGTTGCTAACAAAATAGAAGAAGACTAATGAATAGACAAAAGCAGGGCAGAATGACAGAGTAATAGTCCGGCCTAAATTACTGATAGTCCTGTCCTAAAGGACTAATAGCCCATCCTAAATTACTGATAGTCCCATCCTAAAAGCCCTTTTTAATCTACTGATTGTCCTACCCTAAATTACTGATAGTCCCGTCCTAAAGGACTGATGCCCCCGCCCTAAAAGGTTGATGGCCCCGCCTTAAATTACTGATAGCCCCATCCTAAGTTACTGATCGCCCGCCTTAAAGGATGATAGTCCCGCCCTAAATGACTAATAGTCCAGTCCTAAAAAACTGATGCCCCGCCCTGAATGACTTACATCCCCAGCCTAAATAACTAATAGCCCCATCCTAAAGGACTGATAGTCCCACCCTAAATTACCGACAGCCACATCCTAAAGGACTGATAGCCCACACTAAAGAATGATTGTCCCGTTCTAAAGGACTGATGGCCCCGCCCTAAAGGAATGATGGCCCAGCCCTAAAGGACTGATGGCCCCGCCTGAAATATCCTTTTTAACAAGCACTATACACAAAAATAAAAAAAAGTATATTTAAATTTCATGCCAACTTTAAAATTTGCATGAAATCAAATTTACACTGTTTATTTTACCAGCCCACATTGCTAGTCTTTAGGTAAAAAATATTCCCTAACCATTTCCACTAACCACTGTGGATAGGAAGTCCTTCCCTGGTTGACTTTTGAGGGAAAATTAGCTAAGCCACACCTATCCAACCGTTAAGCTGTGGTCACACAGGTCTGCTCATAGACTTCCATTCATACGCACTTGAATGCGTCAGACTGGAAACGCAGGGTTATGCAGTAAGTTTCGCAGTTCTCTGAGGTGCAAAGTTCAAGCTTGATGAATTTAAAACAGAGCAATCGCTCACTTTTTTTTTATGTCTAATCATCTTGTTTAATCCTGCACCTTTTTGCAGCACCGTATGACTCCAGACTCCAAACTCCAGTGTGACCGCAGCTTTAGTTTGCTGCAAGTGATAGAGGGAGAGGAAATCATACTTGGGAAATTAGTTTATCAAAACTTAAACATGATTTCAGACACAGACAATATGTTGTGTGTATTAATCATCACAAACAACTACATTATATAATGTGATCCATGGTGAAACAGTAAACTGACTGACAGAGAAGACATACTCAAATCGAGACAAGGACAATGGGAAACCAAAGGACTGTATTATACTATTCAACAGTGGACACATGACAAGGCACAACTATAATGAGCAACAAGACACATGACTCAGCCAATCAATAACAATACAAGGGCTGCGTCCGAAACCGCATACTTCCATACTATATTCTATTCAATTCAGCTTTATTTGTATAGCGCTTTTACAATGTAGATTGTGTCAAAGCAGCTTCACATAAATGGTCATAGTAACTGGAACAGTGTAGTTCAGTTTTTAGTGTTTAAGTTCAGTTCAGTTTAGCTCAGTTCAGTGTGATTTAATCATTACTGAGAGTTCAAACACTGAAGAGCAAATTCATCGATGCATAGCTCTACCAATCCTGAACCATGCGAGCCAGTGGCGACAGCGGAGAGGGAAAAAAAAACTTCACCTGATGGGAGTGAAGAAACAAAACCTTGAGAGAACCAGACTCAGTTGGGCACGACCATTTTAATTTCTCCGCTGGCCAAAACTCTTGTGCAGAGCTGCAGTCACCGCGGTGGAGGCTGGAAGATGGCCTCAGCGAAGACTCGTCTGTCCCTGGAGCGTCGCTGGAATACTATATAGGACGCTAAAATCAGTATGCGAGCCGAGTAGTATGTCCGAATTCATAGAATTCGAAAATCAGTATGCGAGAAGTACCCATATGACTTACTACTTCTGACGAGATTCTGGAGTGAGCATCGCATGCATGCTGCGCTATCCCATGATGCCCCGCGAGCGAATACATGAACGGGAGTAAAGCGATGCAATTGACGCAGGTAAGTCACGTGACAATGAAAAAATGGCGGATGTAGTACGTCCGAATTCCATTCATACTTTTAACGTTCATACTATATAGAACGTACTATTCTAACGGCCGAGTAGTACGTTTAAATTCAAATGCAGTACCTACTGAGTAGTAGGCGGTTTCAGACGAAGCCAAGGAGTTAGCAGGAAACAGAAAGCACAAGGATAAAGTATAAAATAAAAAGACATTTTTAGAAATTAACCAATTTCTTCACAAAATGATTCACTGTTTTAAAGAGCTCAAAACAGGAACCAAGACAGTGCACTGTAAATGCAAGAAACTGCTATAAAATTGTTATGCTTGGTTTAAGAAAGTGTTACCTAACCACATACAGCACATAATACTTTCCAATTTGAGGCCAGAGAACTCAACTATAACATCAGCTTTCTGCAAACTCCAGTCGCCCACACAAAGGTCTGAACACCTTAAACCTGTGTGCCACTTTGGAGCTGAACCAACTTGCAGGACTAAGATGAAACTCACAAGGAGCCAAAGTTTCGTACACGTTATTTCTCTCATTTTAAAAACCAATGCAACTCTCAGTAGGAAGCTTCATCCATCTTGTCTGAAATGTTGTTCATTTTCTGTCCTCCATCTTTTGTGGTGCAGAAACTAAATTGTGGTCCTCCAGACTGTTGCAATGTTCTATCTTCTATATCAGGGGTGGCCAACCCTGTTCCTGGAGAGCCACCTTCCTGCAGATTTCAGTTGCTACCCATATCAAACACACCTGCCTGTAATTATCACGTGGTGTTCAGGTCCTAATTAATTGGTTCAGGTGTGTTTGATATTGGTAGCAACTGAAATCTGCAGGAAGGTGGCTCTCCAGGAACAGGGTTGGCCACCCATATTCTATATGGTTTCTCCTTCCTAAGTACATGTTCCTGGGTATACATTCATGTTGATCCTAGAACAACATTCCAATCAGCCAAGTTTACAGTTTATGTTCAATTTAGGCAAGTGGTGCTCGCTGCAGAGCCATTTGAGGAGAGCTGAGCTCCAGCGAGGGAGAGCTTAAGCTTGAGCTCCACCTTTTTTGCACTTCTTTTACGAGTGATGTCACTGGGGGTAGGGTTAGGGGTGGGGTTGGTGTACGCATTAAAACAGCTTACAGGAGGAGGAGCGACAGCTCATGCTCCCCCTCGCTGGAGCTCAGCTCTCCTCAAATGGCTCTGCAGTGTGCAATTCAGGTTATATACTTCTACATGATTGTTATCCAATTATTATTCGGCTCTGATTTTGGAAATAATTTACAGTTATGGTTGAGTTTAGGGGTAGGAGTTGGGTATGAATAATATTTTTAAACATAAATGACAATTCAGGATCAAGATGCATGTTAATCCAGGATCACATTATATTTGGCGAAATCACACCCACCTATACAAAGTGATGTTACTTAAGGATGAGTAAACCTGTTGCCTTAAATGCAACAAGTTGACTTAGAGGAACTTTAAATTGGAACTGTTGACAATTTATATAATTACACACAGTTAATTAAATTTAATACTTTTAAGGCAACAGGTTTACTTACTTTAAAGTCAACTAATTAATTTAAATGTGGGTTTACTTACTTTTAAGTAACGTCAACTAATCACTTTTAACGGTGTATAAACCCCACAGGCTGTAGAAGGTTGCTGGTTCAAGGTTGCTTGCCTCACAGCTAGAAGGTTGCTGGTTCAAGCCTCGGCTGGGTCAGTTGGCATTTCTGTGTGGAGTTTGCATGTTCTCCAACAAACGGAGAACATGCAAGACCAACAAACGGACCATCAAAATAAAGTGTGACCAACAACTCTAATAGCCAAAGTATAATTCACACTCTGATTAGGGCATAAGGATGAGCCCTTTCAAATGGAACGCATTATGCGACAATATGGGCACATGATCCTCAATCACTTCAGGAGCAGAGCCCAATCCATTTGTTCATGCGTCTAACATGATTAATTCAGCACTGCCACCTGCCTGCTGACCATCTGATCAGTCAGACATTCATCATGTGTGTCGTAGTGAACAGTGTTAGTATGGACAAACTGCAATAAAGCCCCAAAAGCATGTGTTGCCTGAAAGCTACTGTGAAACTTTGATTAACATGCCCTAGTTTTTATTGTATGCTTCTAGAAATGTAGTTTTACAGTTTGAGGACTTAGCAGACCTGCAGCCAGTCTCAGCCTGAGGCGGCTCACCCACACACACCACCCACTAAACACTCCTCAACCATCTGATCGTGTGGCACACGAAAATGGAAAGAGCTTTCTGAAAACATCAACCTCTTCTTCATGAAGAGAACAATAGAATATTGGTTGCGCCATGCTATTACTATTGAAGGTCACACTTTTATTTTGATGGTCCGTTTGTTGAATTTAAGTTACATTGCATCTACATGCCAACTAATTCTTATTAGATTATAAGTAGACTATTTGGTTGGGGTTAGTGTGTGTTGACATGTACTTGCAAGGTTTCTTATAGTCAGTTAAAAGTCTGTTCAGCAGCAGTGTCAACAGATGTTAAGCAGACAGTCTACTAATATTCAAATGGACCATCAAAATAAAGTGTTAACCAAATGAACCTTAAAACTAAAAAAAAAGAAAGAAAAACACGCAAGGGACTAGTTTAACAAAAGTTTTGCCAAAGTCTCAAAGTTGTCTAATCAAAGGTATTCTTCAATGTGCATGCAGAATAGAAGTCATTATACTGGACACAGTGTTGCCAACTTGGCAATTTTGTTGCTAGATTTAGCAACCTTTCATACTACCCTAGCAACGTTTTTTCAAAAAAACCTTAGCAACACATTTAGCAGTTTTTTAACATTCATTAGGCTACTTTTAGCAAATTTTTAAAAAGTGACTTAAATACTTCAAAAAATGCTTTTCTGGTGAAATGATTTTTTTGTCTTGTTTCTAGTCCAAATATCTAAAAGTTCTCAAATCAAGAAGCATTTTCTACACAAGCAAAACATATTGTCTTGTTTTAAGAAAAAAATATGCCAAAATGAAATGAGTTTTTCCTTAAATCAAGCAAAACAATCTTATCACAAATCGAAAAACAATATTATTTTGCTTACCCCATTGGCAGATTATTTTGCTTGATTTGAGGAAAAACTCACTTTATTTAGGCCTATTATTTCTTAAAACAAGACAATATGCTTTGCTTGTCTAGAAAATGCTTCTTGATTTAAGAATTTGTAGATATTTGGACTAGAAACAAGACAAAAAAATCTAAGTATCTAGGTAGTAATCTAAGCATTTTTTGCAGTGGCAAGCTTTACTCAGTAGATTGTTTTCCATAACTGTTAATTTACTGATGTTTGTTAACATGTTTAATTGTTGGTATTGTAAGTAGCAATAAATTCCAATAGTGCTATAATTGCTTCACTTCAGCCACGTCTGAGGTGAATACAGCATTAGATTCATATTCTTGACCATCAGTGAATATGAACACATCTATATTCATATACTTGTCTATCATACTGTTGTTTTTGACTGTTTGCTGCCCCCTTGTGACTGAATAATATGTTAGTGTATGCTCAATTCAACCATTTTCATTTTTTGTTTAATTAAATAATTAATACACTATTACTAATCAGGCATTACAGCTTGAATTTCTGTGAAAGCATTTGAGAGTTTCCTTGGCTGTGTTTTGGATCATTGTCTTGCTGAAATGTCCACCCTGGTTTCATCTTCATCCTCCTGCTTATGTAGATGTTGGACTGAAGCAGGTGACATTCATTTACGATGATGAAGGGCAGAGGGCTAATGAAGAACTACTAGGAGATTTCAGCTACTGTCTGGGCTTTCACTGCACTTCTACACCTCCCTTTCTTCATGTGTTCAATTATTTCTCCATGTGCATTTCATTTTATTTCACAGCTTAATTTGTTAACTAATTAGTTTCGTTTTCTTTCTTTGGTTATCAACACCTGGTGAAAATTTCAAGTAACAGCACCTGTAAAAGTAGGTGTTCAGAGAAAAATGGTGACGTGTTGAATACTTATTTCCCTCACTGTACATATGAATGTCCACATGCATAAAACAGTTTAATTTTTTTTTAGGATGAGAACATTGTGCAATACACACAAATCCAAATAATTATACATCCAAATAATATTTATAATAGTTATTTTAACCTAAGGGGTTTGTGGACTTAATTTATTAAAAATCAATATGGCTAGAAAGTGGTTAGCTGCGACAAATTCCTCTTTTTTTAATCCTTGTGAGGGAAATCGCACGTTATTTGTGGTCCACCACAACTTTTTCACTGACATTACATCACTATTAGAGGAGTCTGCTTGACCAAAAAATGTCCTTTGGATCAAAGGGGCAAATGAAATGTGTGTTTCATTGGGGGCGCAACCCATGTGAATATTTCCTGAAAGACACGAGATGCAGTGGCAATCGAGAGGATTCACATGAAAAGAAAAAGGGCTCTTCAAAGTGTTCCTTTAAGAAAAGCTCAAGCTCTACACATAAAATGGTTGCCTAGAAACAAGACGAAAATTTCAGCAGCATATCCATATCCAGATGAAGCCGTTTGCTACAACTTTCGTTAAATGTTACATGGAGTTTTTAAAAAGTAGCATCGCCCACTCTCATCCTCACTCAGACTCAAGAACGTTTGGGTCAAAGTTTATAATGTGCTCTTTAGACGGGTCAGATATTCCATCATTTAAAATGAAGCATACATATTTTGCCACTGCAAATCAGTATATTCACCCAAAGTAAATGTTTAAAGGGATAGTTCACAAAAAAAATGGAAAATTACTTAAACTTTACTTGTTTCAAACCTGTTGACCTCCTTTTGTTGAATACAAAATTAGATATTTTGAAGAATGCTGAAACCATTGACTTCCTGCTATGGAAGTAATGGTTTGAGGATTTTAGATTTCTCAAAAGTTTCTGTTTTGAGAAGCAAGAAGCTTATAAAAGGTCTGTATCCATTTGAGGTAGAGTAATTTTTCATTTTGGGGTGAACTATTCCTTTAGCAGAATCCAGTAGGGAATGATGAATCAAACGAATGATAGATCAAAAGAACCATAGAGCGAGAGAAACAAGAGCGATAGAAAGAACCACACAGCGATTGAACGAACGGACACTAGATTGAAAGAACCATAGAGCGATAGAAATAACGATAGATTAAATGATAGATTGAACAAATGACAGAACAATAGAATGATAGATCGAAAGAACAAACGAACGCTAGATCGAAAGAACTAGAGAGATAGAAAGAATGATGGATCGAATGATAAATCAAATGAACCATAGATCAAAACCATAGAGCGATAAAAAGAATGATAGATCGAATGAAAGATCGAACGAACCAGAGCGCTAGAAACCATCATGGAGCGATAGAAAGAATGATAGATGAACAAACGCTAAATCGATAGATGGAAAGAACCAGATTGAAAAAAAGAACCATAGATTGCATGAACGCTAGAATGGCAGATTGAAAGAACCATAGAGCGATAGAAATAAAAATACAGTGATAGAAAGAATGATAGATCTAACAAACGCTAGAAAGATAGATCAAAAGAACCAGAGCGATAGAAAGAACCATAGATCGAACCAACCATAGAGAAATAGAAATGAAAGATTGAATGAACCATAGAGCGATAGAAAGAATGATAGATCGAATGAACCAGAGCGCTAGAAACCACCATGGAGTGATAGAAAGAATGATGGATGAACAAACGCTAGATCGATAGACAGAACCAGAGTGATAGAAAGAACCATAGATTGAATGAACGCTAGAACGATAGATCAAAAGAACCAGGGCGATACAAAGAACCAAAGAGCGATAGAAATAACTAAGATGATAGATCGAAATAACCAGAGAGACAGAAAGAATGATGGATCGAATGAACCATAGATCAAATAATAGATCGAACGATTGAACAATAGAATGATAGATCAAAAGAACCATAGAGCAATTAAACGAACGATATATCGAAAGAGAACGATAGATAAAACAATAAAAAGGAACGATAGAGACAGACAGATGTTTTGATTTATTCATTTAGTATTACTTTTTCTATCTATGCAGTCATTCTCTGATGTCATGTACTTGTGCATATAATGTACTACATTCGTTTATGTATTTATACATTTACTTTTCTTGTTTCACTAATGGAGTTAATGAACTAGGTGTTAGAGCATGAGATTAACAATGGACAGTATATTACGGTTTACCTCGCTCGATATTTAATTTGTTTTCTAAAGCAAAAGACCAATAAAAACACTGAAAATAAATGTTGGGTGGGTTGCGTTGCATTTGGTGTAGAGCAGACAGCTGAAATACTTTGCTGAAATCTTGTTGCATTCTATCCAGTTAGAGTTAGGACACAGCGCAAGTCAGCAGAGATCAGTGACGTAGTTTTAATTGCACAGCATATTTTGGTCAGCGATAAAATCAGTGTCTGTGAAGTTCTGATCTGCTTCTCTGTGTCTTATCGTCCATACGCTGACATAAAACATTGGCTTATTCAAAATCACATTAATTAAACGGCTAATAGCAGCTCGTCAACGGCTCCTGAAATAGCAGCTTGTTTGTGCTTTCCAGCGCTGATGTCATTGAAAGGCTGTAAATGAGCTTGCACGTGCTGCCTGGTTTTACCGAAAACACGACACAAAAAAAAACAATATTGGGTGAAGCTCAATTAGGGGAAATTCTCTCAGCGGGTTTCAGACAATGCGAGTAATCTTTCGTTTTGGACCCTTGTCATCGGCTGGAGGATCAGAGGGAAGCGTTAGCTCTTAATTAGCTTCACCGCAGTGAGACAAACGCCTCAACTGAGCTTTAATGACGTCCGACGAGTTTGCTTCCACTGGGGTTCAGGGCTGATGAATGGCCGTACCTGCGCTTCATTAAAAGACTGTGGTTTGATTAAAAGCAAAGCCACAGAGAAAACGAAGCTCGCCCTAAATGACTCTTAATTAGCACACACGCGTACCTGTAAAAGACAGCTAATGCTGGAGTTTCTTTTCTCTGCTACATCCTCAAACACCCAAGCAGACAAGGAGGTTAAATAGTGCTTAAAAGTTAAGTTTTCTTTAGTTAAGATATAAGTTTTAAACTCTTCATCTATAATGTCAAAGAAAAAAAGATTAGGTCATAATTATTAGCCCTCCTGTATTTTTTACCCCAAATTTCTGTTTATAGGGAAGATCCAAATGTGTCGTTAGGGCACAATTCAACTACAGGCACAGTTTCTAGCGTTAACGGTGTGTTGTAGCGAGGACATGTACAAGAATGTAAACAACCGGAAATGCTGTTTGGCACCGCTAACAATTTAGCTACAAATTCTTATTTATCAGTCAAACCGCTGTTAACACACACAATCTTTAGCAGCATGTGCAGTGTCTCTCTATGCGGCTGCTTTCCGTGAGTTCATGATTTCCTAAAGTGAAGTATGACCCCACATTCCTTTGCATCTTAAAAAACACAACCAAGCTTTAAAAATACAATGTAGTCTACCTCTCTAACAAGTAAAAATACTTACAGGTTGTGGCTCGCAGTCCACAGTTTCGTCTGTTGGAGGAGTTTTTAGCTGCATCCAACACTGAACTGAGACAGATTCTGGAAGTTCTCCTTTGTCGAATGCTAGCGCTATTTAAAATTCTCTAGAACATAATTCTAATTCAATTGTAAGCACTTTTCTCTTTATTTTGTGTCCTTTGGAAGTACAAATAGAGAAACAAAAGAACAGTATAAATAGCAGAAATAGCAGTGTTTGGGCACTTGTGATCTCACTAGCCCGGATGTCATTTTTTGTAGTCCCCAAATTCATTTGCTGTAGGCTTTGCTAAGCTAACTCTGTAAAAGCCAATGTCTCCCTTTGCATTGAACTTTATGCGAATTACATTCAGAGATGTTGTTTATGTTTACACATCTACATTGCACATCAACTAAAGTTTAAAATATCATCTCATAATGGACCACCCCTTTAGCGGAAAGAATATTTTTTGGCAACACCTTATTTTGATGGTCTCTCGCCCTGCAAATGGGAGGAAGCCCAGAGCTCAAGGACCTTTTGAGTACTGGGCTCTCTTCCGGCACAGCATGCCAAACTTGCTCATAATCAATCATCAGCTAAGTGTGATCTCTTGAAATGATATTAAGAGTTACGTTTACACCACATCTGCACTTGCAAAATCGTAGCAACATCTGGAAGGTTTGTAGTCCACAGCATGTTGTCGCAATGTTTACAGTGCTGATGATCCTACATTTCCAGGTTTCTTTCCACAGCAGCCTTTTGTTTTTTAAAATGGCGGCCGCGTGAAGTAGGTATATTGTTTTATGAAAAACATTTACAAAAGTTGTCCACCATATGAAAGGGTTTCAAAAAAAAAAAAAAAAAGTTAGTTAAGCACCAAAGTGTGGGATGATGCGCTACTAAGAAGTCTGTGAATTATGACTAAAGGATCAAATTACCCAAACTTTAGCTTCTTTCTGTTTAACATTTTTTAGCTCTCATGTCAAGTATTCATTTCGAGGCATGCTTAACAATGCTTAAAGTTGCCATAGAAACAACCTCAGCTCAGCAAAAAATCTCTCTGGTTTCTGCGCTTCATGAAAGTGCAGTGTCTAATTCCTCTGCTAACTACAGAGCTGTCATTACAGTCTGCTTCAGCTTCATCTGCTTGTGCTTTTTGCCCCTTATGCTCAGCAGTCATTACCAAAACATCAAACAACACCTCGGCGCTGATTAAAAACTGTGCGTGTGTGTGTGTGCGCGCATAGGAGAGAGTGTGAAAGAAGTAGAGCACAATGAACACTTCCATGTATGCATCTTTAAATAAGAGGAGAAGATCTGTGTTGAAGCTCAATAGAGCGGATGGGTGTTGGATAATACATCAGGGACTATCAGCTCAACACATCAAAATCAGCGACAGGATCAGTGGTTTATATTATACGGGCATGGTCAATGAATTTTTGATGACTTCCTGTTTGCTAATGAGAGGATATGTGTATAGTTAACTAGTGATAGTATCAAATGGTTGTGCTGTAGTAAAAATAAAAAGGATCTAAACCAAGGGTCTCAAACTGGATTCCTGGAGGGCCACAGCTCTGCAGTTTTGCTCTAATGCCTAGTTCAGACTGCGTGATTTTAGCCCCGATTTTGTCTCGCCGACAGGTTTTGAGAAATCGCCGACAAATGCCTGAAATCACAGGCAAATCGCTGCTCGTGCACGTGAGTGACAATCACACAGTATGAACTATCAAAGACGCGATCTGAGAGAATCGCCGATGCCTGTGTGTGCTAAATATCTGGAGCTGTCGACGATTCAAATCATGCCGTGTGAAATGAGTTGATTGAAAATAACATTGGCGATCGCCTACAGCCAATGAGAGAGCAGCATTCACTTGTGTGTGTGTGTGTGTGTGTGTGTGTGTGTGTGTGTGTGTACCTGCTGCAGGCCAGCGGGAGGTTGGGGGGAGAATTTAAAAGTGATCATTTTCGGTTTATTTGGACCCATGGAATGAAGAAAAAACTAAGTTTGACAGTTTTTACAGAAAGAAATTAGTTTATTATCAACTTAAGTTGAGGAGAAATGGCTATTTCCCTTTAAACCCAGGTCAGCAAATATGTACATTTTTTTACCCCATTAAAGGCTTCTTTCTCATTATGTAGTTAATAACAAAAGATATGCTACGTGTTTTTGGCTGTGAGACGTAGTTTGGACGAAGTTGTCGGCGATTCTCCCTATAGTAAAGTCATGCAATGTGAAAGTCTCTGTCGCCGATCCATCTTGCAGTGCAAACAAAGCAGTGACCAAACGCAAGCCCAGATAGTCATGCAGTGTGAAAACATCTGTGACACGACTACTTTGAAAATCATGCAGTCTGAACTCGGCATAACCTTATGCCTAGTTCATACTGCGTGATTTTAGCCCAGATTTTGGCTCGCCGACAGGTTTTGAGAAATCGCCGACAAATGCCTGAAATCACAGGCAAATCGCTGCTCGTGCACGTGAGTGACAATCACACAGTATGAACAATCAAAGACGCGATCTGAGAGAATCGCCGATGAGTCGCCGATGCCTGCAAGATATTTGGCGTGCTAAATATCTGGAGCTGTCGGCGATTCAAATCATGCCGTGTGAATTGAGTTTTGACTGAAAATAACATCAGCCATCGCCCACAGCCAATGAGAGAGCAGCTTTCACGTGTGTGTGTGTGTGTGTGTGTGTGTGTGTGTGTGTGTACCTGCTGCAGACCAGCGGGAAGGCTGGGGGAGAAGTTAAAAGCGCTCTTTTTCGTTTTTTTTGGACCACGAAATGGAGGAAAAACTAGTGGAGGTTTGACAGGACTCCTGTCAGGCAACCGTGTCTGTTTGACGTTTCATACAGAAAGAAATTAGTTTATTTTCAACGTTGAGGAGAAATGGCTAATTCCCTTTAAACCCGGGTGAGCAAAAATGTACATGTTCTACCCTATTAAAGGCTTCTTTCTCATTATGTAGTTAATAACAAAAGATATTCTATGTGTTTTTGGCTGTGAGACGTAGTTTGGACAAAGTTGTCGGCGATTCTCCCTATAGTAAAGTCATGCAATGTGAATGTCCATGTCGCCGAACCATCTTGCAATGTAAACAAAGCAGCGACGAAATGCAAGCCCAGATGGTCATGCAGTGTGAAAACATCTGTGACACGACTAGTTTGAAAATCATGCAGTCTGAACTCGGCATTAATCAAACACAGCTGATCCAACTAATCAAGGTATTCTAGACAACTAGAGACTATAAAGCAGGTGTGAGTTGGAGGTGGTTGGAGCTAAACTATGTAGAGCTGGGCCCCTTGGGAAGTGAGTTTGAGACCCCTGGTCTAAATTGAGGTTTTTAGTGGTCTCAAACAGGCTCGTATTAAATTTACATTTTACAACTCAGTTTTAATTTTAATATTTCTTTAATTTAAAGCAGTTTCCCAGTGATGGGTTGCAGATGGAAAGGCATCCACTGTGTAAAACATATGCTGGATAAGTTGGTGGTTCATTCCGCTGTGGCAACCCCAAATTAATAAAAGGGACTAAGCCCAAAAGAAAATGAATGAATGAATGAATATAAAAGCAAAGGTTTTAAAGTCAGTGTGGACTGGAGGCTTTGTTTTATTTCATTCACATACATTTATTTTTTTCATGTTGATGTAACTGAAATTGAATATTGAGGTGGGGACGGAGCTTTCCTATAGCACATAATTTCCTAGTAAAAAATTAACAGTAAGGGGGCATGGTTAAGAACACTACAAATGAAGCTGTTAAAGTGGTGTCAACATTAAAGGACCGCCTCTCCAAAAGCAAATGGTCGGTCTAAAAATGCTGGTTTTAGTAATCTTTAATCTTTAATTATTTGTTTACCTAATGAAAGACATTGGACTAAGAAGAAAGCTATAGTCTTTTCTTATAGCAGGCCCATATCTAAAGGCTGTTAAACATCCTTTGGGAAATATTTGAAAAAATAAAAAATAAATGAATTCATTGGAGGGCTAATGATTTTGACTTTTATATTTCTCGCTTGCATAATACACTCTCAGAAATAAAGGTACGTGAGCTGTCACTGGGGTGGTACCTTTTCAAAAGGTACAAATTTGTACTGAAAAGGTCTATATAAAAACCCCAAGTTTACATATTAGTACCTGAAAAAGTACAAAAGTGTTCCTCTTAAATGTTTTAGGTACAAATATATATTTTTAAAAGTACTAATATAGACCCTTTAGGTACAAATGTGTACCTTTTGTAAAGGTACCACACCAGTGACAGCTCGTGTACTTTTATTTCTAAGAGCATAACTAACCATTTCTTTCACGGCTTAACCCCTGGGGTAGGGGTGTCCAAACTCGGTCCTGGAGGGTCAGTGTTCTGCATATTTTAGTTCTAACCCCAATTAAACACACCTGAATTAGCTAATCAAGCTCTATCTAGGTATACTAGAAAACTCCAGGCAGTTGTGTTGAAGGAAGTTAGAGCTAAACTATGCAGGACACCGGCCCTCCAGGACAGAGTTTGTACAGCCCTGCCCTAAAGGTTAGGGTTGGGTGATTAATCGAAATCGACATTCACAACCTATAATCGATCTGATTTTTTCAATTACTTTCCTTACCACGTGTGGTCACATGACCCCGCTATGCTAAGCTCTTATTTATACTTCTGCAGCAACTTTGCAGGCACATCTGATCTTTGGTCAAGTAGGATGACGGACCCATTCTTGAGCCTTACATTGCACATATTTGACGATTATTGAAAGCTGCGCCAGAGATGTCTTAAGATGCCGTATTTTCTATTACTTTAAAATTATTATTTACATTAAAATACTTGTTTACAGAAAATGCAAGAAACGAAGTGTTTAAAAAATTATTTACAGGATATTCAATCATTAATTTTCTTTTCGGCTTTGTCCCTTTATTAATCTGGGGTCACCACAGTGGAATGAACCGCCAACTTAACCAGCTTATTTTTTTTATGCAGCGCATGCCATTCCAGCTGTGGTCGGCCACCCGGGGAGGACTATGTGTTTTATTTGGGGAATGAAGAGACTGGGGAAAAGATGAAAAGGGGTTTAAAGGCCTGTGAAAAGGTCTCTTTGTTTATTGTTTTGTCATGTGATGCAAATAAAGTATGTATTTTGACATAAACAGAAAACTTACATGAAGAATGTTTTATGTAGAAACATATCATCTACTCACCAGCAAATGGTTGAAGCCATAGGGGTGCAGTCGCTCACTATAAATAGAGCGACTCGCATTCAGTTCAGGGTGGGAGTCGTAGGAGTTTGGAGGTGTGAGTAGTGGCAAATAGTTGGTTGAAAAGTATTAAAGTAAATCTGGATAGCGAATATTTTGTATACATTTATATTGTTCATTGTCTTTATTTTTTGTTTTGTTGTTTGTTTATTTTTGCATACAGTATATGTATTTGGTTTATTTTTGGGATTTTTTGGATTGGACACTTTTGCACGGTAAATGAACGCACCATAGTGCTACTTCGGCTTAGTCATCATTTATTTTTGTTATGTTTCACACATACCGCAACAATGTCTCCGTGTGACACCATCTCTGGTAAACATCCATACACACTCATTCACTACGAACAATTTAGCCTACCTAATTTACCTGTACTACATGTCTTTGAACTGTGGGGGAAACCTGAGCACCAGTGAATGCGCCGCTACTGCGTCACTGAATCGCCTATTTACAGGATATGCAAGAGTTATTTTATTTAGTAGAAATACGGCTTAATTTTTTCATTTAGTATGAAAAACACTACAAATTATTTATTTTGTTTTCAAAAGTACGAGTTATTTATTTTCACTTTCTATAAAAAAAAATTTACAACTGGTTTTAGGAAATGTGTGTTTTAATTTCAGTTGTTCAACGTTAATGTAAAAAAATAATCATAGTGTGCGTTTCCTTCAATTATTTTAAGATCAAATAATGCACCGTTCATTCAGAAAGCTCTTTCTTTAATATGAGCATACTTACTGTGCAAAACTTGCCAGTGAACTATGAGTGCAAAAAAAATAATAATAATTAATTAAATAAAATAACCGTTCATTAATCAAATAATCAAGATTTTGATTTTAGGCCAAAATCGTCCTATTAGGGGCCATATTTCCATCAGTGAAATGTCAACTGGAGAGGACCTGGATTGAGAACTGGATCACTTAATTCAGTGAATCTTTAACTGCAAAATTATTTTACCAAAACATCCACATTCATTTAAAGCTAAAAAAGAAAGTAATTTCTTCCCAGGAATTTAATGAGAAATCTCTGGGATAATATAGATTCTGATGAGGCAGTGCACAGTTCTTTGTGGTTATAGCATAGACTGTTTCATACAATTATGATTTCAGTTTTGCATTCACAATCATAATGGGTTTCCATTAGCGTGCATGCTGGAATAATCTACGGACATTAGCAGAATCAAATTTCCTCAGCCCTCACGCTCAACCAACTACAGCTCTAATTATATGATGCAGCAGGTTCATGACACAGTGTAAATACCACTTAAAGGCAGAACATAGTGAGAAAAAGATTACAGTATCCTGCAGTATAAACAAGCTAGAGTATCAAGAAGCCACTGGACTCACTGAATGGGCCTGCGTGATTAAATCTTTGCTATAAAGGTTGTCAAACAGAGTCTTTTGCATGCCTTCTTCCATCTAATTGTACTTTTAACAAGTAAAAACCTTTTAAAGGGAATATTTTTAATTTTATCCACCTTTAGGTCATGATTCAGGATGTGAAATCTTTAGTTTTGTAAAGCAATTGCAAGAATAACTTTGATATTGTCACTAATAGCATTCACAGAGCACAGACATTTCACCTGATTTTATCCACATGATTTTTGGAAAAACTCATCTAAATATCAAAATGCAAGAATTAAATTTAATACATCAAAATTGAGGAACAATAGTAAATCGAACAGCGTTGCAGTTCATTATATTTTGCCTCATACTGAAAACGAAACCATAATGGAAATCATTAACAACAACTAGATCATATGAATCAGCAATTTTTTAATCGGTGATTCGCTTCAACCAGAACATATGTATTAGTGAATTATTAACAATAGACTCACTCTGACCTTATCACATGAACCAGTAAATTGTTAACGGAAGACTCACTTTAAATGGATCATATGAATCAGTGAATCATTAACTCGAGACTCACCCTGACCTGATCTTACAAATCAAATGTTCAACAAGACTCTCTTCAACTGGATCATATGAATCATTAACTTGACTCACTCTGACCTGATCAAACAAATCAAATGTTCAACAAGACTCTCTTCAACTGGATCATATGAATCATTAACTTGACTCACTCTGACCTGATCAAACAAATCAAATGTTTAACAAGACTCTCTTCAACTGGATCATATGGATCATTAACTTGACTCACCCTGACCTGATCTTACAACTCAAATGTTCAACAAGACTCTCTTCAACTGGATCATATGGATCATTAACTTGACTCACCCTGACCTGATCTTACAACTCAAATGTTCAACAAGACTCTCTTCAACTGGATCATATGAATCATTAACTTGACTCACTCTGACCTGATCTTACAAATCAAATGTTCAACAAGACTCTCTTCAACTGGATCATATGAATCATTAACTTGACTCACTCTGACCTGATCAAACAAATCAAATGTTTAACAAGACTCTCTTCAACTGGATCATATGAATCATTAACTTGACTCACTCTGACCTGATCAAACAAATCAAATGTTTAACAAGACTCTCTTCAACTGGATCATATGAATCATTAACTTGACTCACTCTGACCTGATCAAACAAATCAAATGTTCAACAAGACTCTCTTCAACTGGATCATATGAATCATTAACTTGACTCACTATGACCTGATCAAACAAATCAAATGTTCAAAAAGACTCTCTTCAACTGGATCATATGAATCATTAACTTACCTCACTCTGACCTAATCAAACAAATCAAATGTTCAACAAGACTCTCTTCAACTGGATCATATATAACAGTGATTTGTTCAAAGGAGACTTACTTTATCTTTACAAATGAATAACAACTAAATTTGACTGGCGGCTGTGTCCTTAATATGGTGGAAAAATATGCAGCAAAGAAATATCACTTATAAATTAAAAATATTTTATTATTTTATGCAACACTCTTACATTTAAAATAGAAACATAAGGGCGATCATAAGCAAAAAGACCCCTAGCCTAAAAGGTGTTTTATGGAATAGCCCATCTTAAACTGATCCGCTATGTTTTTCTTTGCCTTATTTATTTTTTTGACGCATGTACTCATGTGCGATCTGAAAACTAGTGTAATGGCGGCATGCCATCTTTACCAGACTCAGGCAAACTCCGTCTCTCCTTTCACTAAAACAGCTGCGTCCCAAATGGCACACTATACGCTATGCACTCATGCACTATGTACTTATGCACTTACACACTCAACAGTATAGTATATGTATGTAGTGTCGTCCCAAATGGCACACTAATGTTTTTTTTACTAAGCGGAAATTCAAACCGTTTCCCTGATGACGTTTGACGGTTGCCAAATCAGTGAAATAAACGACCGAATTATTAAATAATACCTGCCGTGAGTATTGCCGCATTCACCATCGGAAGGCGCTAAAATCACTCTCGTAGGAGAATTTTGCTTTCACCATCCAAAATAAATAAAGTTATCCAATATGTGCATCTGATAGCTCCGCCCCTTCCGCTACGTAAGCAAACCAGCGGTCGTTGAGTGCGTGAAGTGTCCATCATTCCACACTTCATTTTAGCTGCTGAATGACTGCATCATCCGGGTAATTAATGTGCACTAATTATTTTTAGAGTTTTCAGTGTGAACGCACTACTTAAACTATTTATACTACAAAATGGCGTAGAATAGTGCATAAGTATGCGATTTGGGACGCAGCTCATGTGAGAAATTATCTTGTAATATTTTGTATAAAAGTCTCGAGATGTATCAGACTATTGTTATACTGTAGGTCAAAGGTAGGGAACTTATGGCTGGCGAGCCACATGTGGCTCTTAGACCAAAGATACGTGGCTCTCCAGTTTTCTCTCTTCAATAATATTTTACAGTTTAAAAAAAAAATTAAACAATTTTAAAAGTCAGTTTCCTATAAAAAAAAAAATCCAATTACAATTCCCTTGTTATTGTATTTTCTTAAATACAAAATTAATAAAAGCTCAGTTTTATGGAATAAAATCACTGTAATAAATATTTTGTGCGTAAAAAAAAAAATAAAAAAAATCAAGTATCCGTAATTATAAAATCGCAAAGGAAAATGGAACGTACTCGTAATTTTACGAGGGTACAATTCCTAAATCTGCAATTAGAACAGACACAGATACAACATTTTCTTTGTCTGTTTGAATATAACTTAACAATATAAATTTACGATGGGTGTACTTTACAAACATGAAAAACAGTTTCACCATGGACACAAAGTCCTGATTACGAGTACAAATCAAACAGCGACACTCCACTGTCAAAATTACGTCACCGCTGACACAGGCATAAATAAACAAGCGAGAGTCATCCATTACAACGGCACGCCTGCTGGGCACTCAGAGCCCCCAAACACCGTATCAGGTAAGAGTTTTGTTATTCCTTCTTTGAGAAATGTCCGTTATGAGCTGTGATAAGGGTTGAGACTTAATCAGGTCTATTTTCACTGTGTTTCTTGGACATTTTACAGAATCAAAATTAAGAATGGGCTGAGGATAGTGAGCTAGCATAATACAAATTAACATTACAGGCAGCGAGCGCAGTATGAGTGAATCACTGAACACTGTTAACTACAACATGACATCTGTTAATTAAGTCAACTTTTTTAACTGTTTAAGTAACTCACTAAAATACACAAACTAAATTAGACAGATTTATTCAGTACAGGTAGATAAAGAGTTTTTTTTACTCTGAGTTAATTGCAGTTTTAAATAAATCAGAATAAGCTAAATATAATGTGGTGATTAAGCAATTATTACAATAAGCATAATTACATTATGCTAGCTCACTATCCTCAGCCCATTCTTAATTTTGATTCTGTAAAATGTCCAAGAAACACAGTGAAAATGGACCTCATTAAGTCTCAACCCTTATCACAGCTCATAACGGACATTTCTCAAAGAAGGAATAACAAAACTCCTACCTGATACGGTGTGTGGGGGCTCTGAGTGCCCAGCAGGCGTGCCGTTGTAATGGATGACTCTAGCTTGTTTATTTATGCCTGTGTCAGCGGTGACGTAATTTTGACAGTGGAGTGTCGCTGTTTGATTCGTACTCGTAAGCAGGACTTCTTGTCCGTGGTGTTTCGTGTTTGTAAAGTACACCCATTGTAAATTTATCAGTTATATTCAAACAGACCAAGAAAAATGTTGTATCTGTGTCTGTTCTAATCGCAGATTTTGGAATTGTTCCCTCATAAAATTACGAGTACGTTCCGTTTTCCTTTACGATTTTATAATTACAGATGCATGAATTTTATTTACGCATGAAATATTTATGACAGTGATTTTATTCCATAGTTTGCAACAAAAGGACGTTTGACACATCCGTTGCTGTGGATAAACTTGAAATCGCAACACCAATAAAAGGGCAAACAACTTTCTTTTTTAGTTGCCATTAAAAAAATGCTAATTGCTAATTGTTTGTTTTTTATTTTCTTAATAACAGTAAAATATGCTTTTTGTTCCTTAAAACTAGCCAAAAGAAAAACGTTGCTGCATACATTATTTTGAATCAGTTAAAGTAACTGTAAATTTTTATAGTAGTAAAGTGTTTAGTTTTTTTAAATCGTGTTACTTTTCAGAAAAAAGAAGAGTTTATTTACCAGACATGTTAAGCAAGTTCATGAATAAATATGATGCTTTATATTTGTTTTTGAATTATGCATGGACATACAGTAAATAAAGGTTTTGTTTAAACCTGTATTATTTATAGTAGAGCAAGGAAATTTTCACAGTATGTCTGATAATATTTTTTCTTCTGAAGAAAGTCCTATTTGTTTTATTTTGGCTAGAATAAAAGCAGTTTTAAATTTTTAAAAGCCATTTTAAAAAGGTCAAAATTATTAGCCCCTTTAAGCTATATATTATTTTGATAGTCTACAGCAGGCAGGTCCAAACTCGGTCCTGGAGGGCCGGTGTCCTGCAAAGTTTAGTTTCAACCCCAATCAGACACACCTGGGCTAGCTAATCAAACTCTTACTAGGTTTTCTAGAAACATCTGTGCAGGTGTGTTGAGGCAAGTTGGAGTTAAAATCTGCAGGACACCGGCCCACCAGTGTCTACAGAACAAACCATTGTTATACAATGACTTGCCTTATTACCACTTCCTGCATAGTTAACCTAATCATAGTTAAGCCTTTAAAATGTCACTTTAAGCTGTGTAGAAGTGTCTTGAAAAATATCTAGTAAAATTTTTATGTACTGTCATCATGGCAAAGAAAATAAATCAGTTATTAGAAATGAGTTGTTAAAACAGAAATTGGGAAGACAATAAACAGGGGGCTAATAATTCAGCACAGCTAATAATTCTGACTTTAACTGTATAAATACACCCCAAAAGCTCTTTAAAAAAATATACATTTGCAAAAAAACAAAACAAAAAAAAAACGAATTGGCTCTTTGCTTAAAAAAAAAAAAAAAAAAAAAAAAAAAAAAAAAAAAAAAAAAAAAAGTTCCTGACCCCTGCTTGTAGGTTTTGGACACATTTATTGTGCCATCACTCTATACTCATTATACTCATCATATCAATGACGACAACCGCATCTGAATGCCATTAAAATCATTTGGTCCTGGGATTTCTTGAATAATAGATCGGAAAAGCTACAGTCCACAACCCTTTGGACTCCTGCACTATTTCTCTCTCCAGCAATCATGCTTAAATATAGCGCCATCAAAAACATACTATCATAATCCTCTCCTTAATACCGACTTTGTGCTTGAAGCCATACCCTACAGAGTGGTAACTGATATAATTAAAGCCTAGCATTCGCTGCAGGACAGACATTAGTGTGACTCATAAAAGAGAAAGCATTGATGAGAAACAAAGAGACGCTCCATTTCATTGTTTTGAGTCACACAAACATAATGACAGCCATAGCTGCGGTGTAATTCCCTGATCATTGTCTGGTTAAGAAGCTCAAGAAGTAGTTCTGAGAGAAACAAGCTTGTGAGTGTGGCATTTTGACAAAAAACAGCACCCTTTCTGTCTTGATTTTGAAAGTGTGGTGCAACATCTACTGGCTGCAGAAAGTATTGCCTTTGGTGAGGTTAGAGGCATGACAAAAAGGAAAAAAGCATGAGCTATGGGACCTTTAAAACGCTTAATATGAAAAAAAAAAGCTTATCGTGGCTTAATGTACCTAAACATCAACCAGGGAAAGCCACATTTCTGTCAAACTTTACTTGCAATTAACCCTACTACTGCAAAAAGAACGAGTCCCAATTCAATATACGAGTTAGGCATTTTCTCTCTCTTTGGAAAAAGCTTAATGTGGCCTTAAATGTACCTAAACAACAAACGAGGAAACCAAATTTTACTCAAAACAAACACTTTCTGATGTCAAAAATAATTACAAGTAAAATTTGATAGATAGTTGGTTTCCCAGGGAAAATGGAGGGAAAATGGTGATAGGAAAATATATATTCATTCATTCATTTTCTTGTCGGCTTAGTCCGTTTATTAATCCGGGGTCACCACAGCGGAATGAACCGCCAACTTATCCAGCAAGTTTTTACGCAGCGGATGCCTTTCCAGCCGCAACCCATCTCTGGGAAACATCAACACACACATTTACACACACACACACACACACACACACACACACACACACACACACACACACACACACACACACACACACACACACACACACACACACACACACACACACACACACACACACACACACACACACACACACACACACACACACTCACTACGGACAATTTAGCCAACCCAATTCACCCATACCACATGTCTTTGGACTGTGGGGGAAACCGGAGCACCCGGAGGAAACCCACGCAAAAGCAGGGAGAACATGCAAACTCCACACAGAAACGCCAACTGAGCCGAGGCTCAAACCAGCGACCTTCTTGCTGTGAGGCGACAGAAAAAATATTTTTATAGTAAAAAAAAAAAAATCTCGCAAATATGTACAGAAGCTAATCTGGGATCAATTTATCTCTCAAAGCGCGTCCATCAGTCAGCGCTTAAACATGCATTCACTGATTCAGAGGTTGCATATGAAGCATGCAGATGATTGACGCACAGCTTTAATGGAATGAAAATATATTAATTTCAATGAGCTTTCAACATTAAAAATATGGGAAAATACTTGATTACAGGATAGAATAGTAAAATATGGGACAATCCGGCAAAAACAGGAGGGTTAACATGTATGACGAAAGGGAATGCAAAACATCTTTGTGGTCCTGCACAAAATATATTTGCGAGATAACGCAAAAACTTCCTATTACAGTTCCTTTTTCTCTCGCCAATTTTTTTTTGTTCCACCCATTTTTTTCCCACCATCTTGTTCTGTCCAGGTCTTCGTAAGGTAGATCAAGCCACGCTAAGCTTTATACTTATAAAAGACTTAAATGAGGGAGAAAACGCTTAACTTGATGTTTTCACTTGATCTATTGAATTGGGACTCGTTCTTTTTGCAGTAGTTAAGGTTAATTACAAGTAAAGTTTGACAGATTTGGGTTTTCCTGGTTGATGTTTAGGTACATTAAGCCATGTTAAGCTTTTTTATGTTAACTGTTTTAGAATGTCCCAAAGCTATTTTGACAAAACTGCTTGCCTAAGGAAATTAATGTACACGATAAGTATTGGTTCCCTTAATTTTTTTGTTTAATCAAATTAACTTTTCTAGTAATCGAAACTTATCAGTCAAACTGACAAAAATAACTTCAATTTAGTTTAAACCTTTATTATTATTATTATTATTATTATAACAACCTTTATTTCACAGACACATTGAAATTAAAAATCTTTTACAAAAGCGTGCTGGCCAAGATTAGGCAGTATACAGTGCATGTCACATGGGTCTAACAGACAAGAAACAAAAAACGTCACACTGACAAACAAATTATTGGAAACATCTACAAAACCTGTTGCAAATTCTAAATCATTTATACTCTTTTTAACAGCATTTAATCCAATCAATTCTTTTAACTGTAACTTTGTTTGTAGATTATTCCAAGCAAAAGGTGTTGCGCATTTAAAAGCCTTTTTTCCCCAATTTCAGTCTGCACTTTAGCAACAACAATTTAACCACAGTTTACTCACCATGTCTTTCCAAATTTGTATACATTTCTTTCTTCAGTGGAATATGCTACAAAATATAAAAAAAAAATGTTAGTCACCAGTCAACTTAAAGCAACCTAAGCTGGTTGGCTGGTTTTAGCTGGTCGACCAACCTGGTTTTAGAAGCGTTTTAGCCATTTCCAGGCTGGTTCCCAGCCTGGTTTAAGCTGGTCAGGCTGGAAAATGACCAGATAAAACCAGCTAGACCAGCCTGACTAACTTATTGAAATGAGTCATTATTATTAATAATATATACAATGGATTATTATAATCCTTTTTGTGGTTATATTTTTTACAGTGTAATTTTAAAGAAAATTCCATAAAGCAGAAATGAAGGGTTTTTCACAGTTTACTCACCATGTCTTTCCAAATCTGTATAGATTTCTTTCTTCAGTATAATAAGCTAAAAAACATCATGAAAACTGTTGGTAACCAGTCAGCTTCAAACAGGACAAAGCAAATCCAAACTCTGACACTTACACAACAAAGTTAAATGAAAATTTAAATATGAGAAAAAAAATAAAGAGTTTTGCTAGCTTAATGAAATTAATTTCAAATAAATATACTTAATCACTTACAACTAATTGACACAAGGACAAGCAGAGATCTGTTAAGGGGCAGGGGCTCAAGTGCAAAGGGCACCTTTTTATTATATAAAAATTGTACTTTTTAATTAAAAAAAAAAAAAATATATATATATATAATAATAATAATAAATATATATATATATATATATATATATATATATATATATATATATATATATATATATATATATATATATATATATATATATATATATATATATATTCTATAGGATATTTCACCCTAAATGCACCATATACTCACCCTTAAAAGGATAGTTTATTCAAAACTGAAAAATCTGTCACCATTTAGCCATGTTTGACTTTTTTCTTTTGTTGAACACAAATGTTTTGAAGAAAGCTAAAAACCTGTAACCATTTACTCTGGAAGTCAATCATTTCATTTTTTTTTTTTTAAAAGATCTTCTTTAGTGTTTAACACCAATAACAATAACAACAAACAAACAACAAAATGTGGAACAACTGGAGGGTGAGTAAATTTTAATCTTTAGGTGAACTATACTTTATACTGTACCTCATATTATCAGATAATTTTCAAATAGAACACACATTCATGTATATACTATTAGTAGTATTTTGAAAATAATTATTATTCCCAAGAAAAAAAAAGTACTAATTCTTTCTAGGAGTAAAAAAGTGCAGGTGCTCAAGCACCCGAAGCCCCATTCTCTACACGTGTCTGAAGTAATATCCCACCACCATTTACTCACCATGTTTGTCTAGATCTGTGTGCATTTCTTTCTTCAGTGGAACACACTAGAAATACTATAAAAATTTTGGTAGCTAGTCAATTTAAAACACATGGAGAAAGCAGATCTAAACTGCAGTACTTGTTAAAGCTAAATGAAAACGGAAATAATTGAAAATCAGCACTTTTCACTAAACAAACACAACCTGAGAAAACTGAGGGAGACGGACACACTGCAACTAATAAGCCAAACAAGGAGCAGGTGATAGAAATCAATCACACAATGAATCGCCATGACAACACATGCAAACATGCTTATAAACAGAGACGCAAAGAAAACAAACCAGCAATGAGAACTCAATATAAGTGAAACTAAAAAAAATCACTAAGCTAATTGGCAGAATTGGAATCTAAAGCTCCTTTTACTATTGCTGATGCCTAAAACAGTTTACTTGAACTCAGCTAGCATGATGTTTCATTATTTTGTAGATACAACTCTCTATGGCATTTATTTGTATGCACTTCTGTTTAGATATGCCACGATCCCTGATGAAAAAACAGCTTAAACCAACCTAAGCTGGTTGGTGGGTTTTAGCTGGTCGACCAGCCTGGTTTTAGAGGGGTTTTGGCAATACCTAGGCTGGTTTCCAGCCATTTCCAGCCTGGTCTTTGCTGATCATTTTCCAGCTTGACCAGCCTGGTTTAAACTACACATAGCTGGTTTGGCTGGGCTCCCTGATCAAGCTGGTTTTAGCTGGTTATCTCCAATGCCTGACAAGCTATAATATCAGGCTGGAAAGACTGCATGGTCATAGACTGGATTAAGCTGTTTTTTTTTTTTTCCAGCAGGATATGGGATCAGCAGGGTCTTATTGATAGAAAAAAATGCACACTTTTATTAAATAAATTTTGGATTTATTACTCTGATTAATTGCAATATACTTAAGTCATAACAGTTTAAATGTCTTGTAACAACCCCCAGTTGCCGAATTGCATTGTGGATCCGTCGGCGCCGCTTCAGAGGCGTTGCTCGCTGTAGAAGTTGGGAGTCGGGACTAGCTCAACTTTTCAAGCGCTGACAGAAGCGTCAGCCAATCAGATTGCTGTATGCAAATACACCAGCTAGACAGTGGCCCATTGCTGACTGAATTTCATTGGCTGACGCTTCTGACGATCGCTTCAGCCCCAACTTCAGACACACCTTAAGTCAAGCGTTGACGCTGAAGCCCGGTGTGAATAGGGCGCAACACTCCAAGGTTTTCTAATCAGTATTTCAATGAGTGCCTTATAAGGTTTGAAATAAATACTTGAAGGAAAAGCCAACAATGCACAAAAGATCATGAAAAAACCTTGCCAATCAACATACATTTTCTGATGTTCAAGCATTTGCATTGACTTTGTATCTACTCACGCATATACTTGAATTCACATTTGGTATGAACCCAGCTTAAGATGGACACACAATTACTAAAATCCCTTCATAGTAAATAAATAAATACATGAAAATAAATGACCTCTGATTATATCTTGAACATACCAATTTCAGTGTAGACCAGGGGTCACCAATCTCGGTCCTGGAGGGAAGGGCCGGTGTACCTGCAGGGTTTAGCTCCGACTTGCCTCAACACACCTGCCTGGATGTTTCAAGTATACCAAGTAAGACCTTGATTAGCTGGTTCAGGTGTGTTTGATTAGAGTTGGAAATAAAATCTGTACGGCACTGGCCCTCCAGGAATAAATTTGGTGATTCCTGGTGTAGACCATCTTAAATGTTGCTTTAGCGGTCTAAAATGTCTGAACCACAGTCTGTCATCAAAATGGCATCACCTGATGACCTCCAGAACTGACAGACAAGATTGTGTTGCCAAAGATCAGGCATCACTCATGATAATGAGAGGATTTGTTATTGGTTGTGTCATTTGCAATTCATTTAATAAGGGGAAAAATGCCCTCCCCGTTGCAGCAACCTTTATTCTTTTTATTGATACCAATTTGTTCCATTTCGGGCTTATTGGAAATATGTACTTCCGCCCTAAAGTTTTTGTGAAACTGCAAAAAAAAAAAAAGCGTACTTCAACATACATTTCAGTGTAGTTTCTAGATAAAATGAACACTAGGGGGCAGTATGACGTCAACTTTTATTCCTTTTCACACTACATTTACCGCCAACCTGATATTACCAGGCAGGACATGTTCCTGGATTACCATCTATGTTGATCCTGGAACAACATTCCAATCAGCCAATCAGAATTAGGGGGTAGGTTTACAGTTTAAGTTTAGGTTTATGCATTTCTACATGATATCCAACTATTTTCCCCCCTGATTTTGGGAATAATGTACAGTTATGGCTTGGTTTAGGGATAGGGAATAGGGATTACATTTTCGAACAAAATTTATGTTCGGACTGGCATAGGCGTTAATCCAGGATTCATGGTGGGGGCAGGGGATTAAGAGCGAGTTGTATCTGAGTAGGGGGGCGTGTGCACGCGAGACGTACCCGAAGATCGGTGGGAGTTGCGTGCGCGACGCGACATACCTGAAGAGCGGTGGGGGTAAGTACCTGAAGAACTAGGAGGGATGCAGTGGAGAGAGGGCTGTGCAACGTATTTAAGGACCGGGCAGGAGATGCACGACTTCTGGGAGATTATCATTCATTTGCGGGCATCCGGGAGTGTCTATGCATTTGAGGGATACTCCCGCAACTTCTGGGAAACTTGGGATGTCTGGTTTAGGTCAGTGGTTCACTAGAAGATAAAGCAGAGTCTGGGCTGGTTTGTTCTCAGGAGAATAACTAATTTCTAATAACAGATTTCTTTTATCTTTGTCATGATGACACATAATATTTTACTAGATATTTTTCAAGATACTCGTATTAGGCTTAAAGTGACATTTAAAGGCTTAACTAGGTTAATTAGGCAGGTTAGGGTAATTAGGCAAGAAATTTTATAACAATGGTTTGTTCTGTAGACAATTGAAAAAAAGGTCCCGTTTTTCATCCAATAAACTTTATTACATGCAGTATTACACACAGTCCAGCACTGCACTAAGATGTACACGCGACTTGAAGAGAATTTGACACTTACTGTACTGTCGGTACAACCGACTTGACATAATCACAAACCAGCCATCACCGTCACAAGCGCACACGATCAGAAAAGAGCCTTGTAGACGAAAGATCTTTCCACAAACCACTCATGCATCTACTTAGACAACAGTACTCAAGAGCGATTCCTGAGGAGTAATAAACCGGGGTGATAAATACTGTATTACGACTTCTCAGTTTTCTCATGTAGGCTACTTTTTTGACACGTACAATATTTACAGCCACTACTACCAGTTTTCTGTACAATCTTCGAACTGACATCAGCAAAATACTGTAATGATACGTAGACGGCGATAAATATAATCAGCAAAATAATTACTATGTATCGCAGTAACAGTACAACGTACATATATCAACAGTCCAGAAAGTTCTGCGGGATTAGGCACTTAACACTGGAGAGCACTAGATAGTGTCCTTCAAGTGACAATTTGACATCTTTAACGATCGTAAAGGCAAACGGATGTACATTGCATGATGTTATACTTTACACATAACTGCATCTTACGTCGTCGAATCCTCCGTTAACTAAAATAGTCTGACATGCCACATACTGTATACAGTCGAAGTCAATTACATCAACTAATAAACAAATCACTCGCTATAAGGCTTTGAATGATATATTCATATTTATGATACAAAATCCTCCAAAGATAACCAAATCCACATCGTTACACCAGAGACAAGCTTTCTGTTATGAAGGAAAATTGTGTAGACATGCAAACATTTAGGAATATGTCAACGCAAACACTAGAAAATGCTAATCCTATTTATTAAATAAATAAATAAAGAATTCAAGTATGGATTGCATGGTTTTGTTAGGAGGCTATGGCACTTATTTATCACTTCTTAGGCTGATTTATACTTCTGTATCGAGTGATCGGCATGACCCACGCTGCATGCCTTGCATGTAGTCGTGCATTTATTTTCTGCATGCTGTTTGTGTTGCTCTGCAATAACACTTCCGAAACGCTAATCAGCAGTAGGTGATGGTGAAATGAAGCTTTCTGAACCTGTGAACCGTTCAACTCAATAGAGTGGAGGAACTATAAGCTAGTATACTTCTAGGCTAATCGGCTGCTAGCATAAAACTGGTTCCCTCGATAAAATTAGTATAAGAAAGAAGTATGCAGAAGTATAAATCATTATGGCACACATGTTAAACAGGAAATACTGTACACAAGGCAAATACAAGAAAAAAAAAACATTAAAGTAATTGTGACTCCGTCCAACAGCCATGTTTACAACAGATAAATTGGGCTGTCATGTCAACTTTTAGTAGTTAATACTATTGTGTTCACACAAAGTTTAGTATTACAGGTCTGACATCCACATTCAACAACCAAATTAACTCTCAAAAAGCAGGTAGTGATAATGCATTGACAAATAAAATATTAATTCGATGTGTAGAGAGCCGCACTGAACAACTGGCACATGTAAACGCTGTTTCTCTTTTTATTAATGGAGAACGAGTTGCATATTAATGCAGCAGGGTTGCCAGATCTTGCTAGAAGAAACTGAAAAAGCACTTCATTTATTAGCCATATACCAAAATCTATGCACTTGTCTACTATATTAACCCCATAACCTGGATTAAATAAAGCTCAAAGACACTTAACAAGTGTTATATACTGTAAGTGGACATGGCAACACTTTAAAAGCTTTCAATGTAAGATACAACAGCACTATTGATGGTGGTAAACTGAAAAAATCACTGACCATAACAACTCTTTGGTCGCTTTAATATTACTTTGGTCAGAATCCTTTTTATCGCACTATTTGCGACCTTATTTCTCATCACCGCAACAGCAATAATACATTTCACTTACAGTTGCAACCTTGTTCCTTTCCACTGTGTATAGCTGTCATTTTAAATCCCAAGTGTGTATATTTATTGTTGTTAAGGGTTAATATCACTAACTCTAAGTAAAACTAATTTAAAAAGAGCAAGTTACATCCAATATAAAAGAATATATATGATCGATAAGTCCTGATGGCATGTTTATATCACTTATTTCAGAAATCTAACCATGTCACAGCTTTGACAAGTTATACAAGATTGAACCTAATGTTTTAAAAGGACAGCTCACCATAAAATCAAAATTACCTCATCGTTTGTTCTTACACATGTACACTGTGAACATTTCCAAAGTAACTTACTGTAGATTAATTACGGGAAAATACTGTATTTACATTTATCTTGCTGTATCTGTATTTACATAATTGTGTGTATATTTTTACTGTAAAATATACATTCATTTTCACAATGCAAATTTTAAATACAGTAACATACCGCATACATGTTCTACAGTGTACAAATACTGTGTAATTTACAAAAACCTTAACAGTGTATGAGTTTCTTACTTCGGTCAAACACAAAAGAAGACATTATAAAGAATACTGGATGCTGGCACCAATAGACATCTGTAGTAAACTAAACACTACCTGACTAAAGTAGTGTCACATATCCAAGTTTTAGAAACAACAAATAATAACTTGACTTCTAGTTGATCATTTGGTATCAGAAGTGGCTGATATAAAAGGCAAAGGCCTCTAGATTACGCGTATTTTACCAAAATAAAATAAAGTCATGCCTTGATTTTTAATTATTTAATCAGGACAGTAAGGTCTGACTTTGCTTAGACATAAGTCTGACATACATAAGTCTGTCTTAGAACTGAGATCGAAGACTGAAGACTTTTGTCAGGTAGTGTAGAAGTCAATGGGTGTCAACTACCAGCATTTTAAAAAAATATCTTCTTTTTTGTTCGACAGAACAAAGAAATCCAAATAGTTGAGTAAATGATGTCATAGTTTTTATTTTAGGGTGAACTATCCCTTTGAATGTATTTAATGTGAAGTTAAAATGACTTAACATGTTAATCTGACTCGACTTAAAAATTAAAGGCAGCATTATTATTATTATTATTTTATACTGTGAACGTACAACAGGGATCTTGTAATGCATTAGCATCTACCTACCTGTGCAGAGTATGTTTCTGGCGAATGTTAACAAAGTACTACAACGATTTCTATCCATAAAACTAAAACAGAACCCACAGAATAAACATTAAAACGACTTCAGGAGAGTAAAAACCCTCTCTCAATTAGCATAGTTTGAAGTGTACTCCCTACCCTACGAGGACTCAGACGCTGTTGGGGTTGTAGCAGAGCATGTTGAGCTGCAGGTTTTCGTCCCAGTGTCTGAGTATGATGAAGAGCTGATTGGCTGCAGCTTTGACCGCCGCCAGGTCTCGGCCTTCTGGGATGATCTGTTCGTCGAGCCACAAACTCGCTTTGGCCGCAATCAGCTCCCACTCGATGAAGTAACAAGCCGAGCTGTGTTCAAGCCAGGCCAGAGCGACCGCCGTGGCCCAAACCATTCCTTCGGGGTCCTGCGATATTGTCGTTTCAACCATTTCAGACTCAGACCCTCGTCCGCTATCGTGCAAAGAGTTAATGGGCGATGGTGGGGCTTCAGTTGACATTGATGAAAAGCCATGCAACGAGTGCTCGCCGTCCACCCGAGGGCTGCGGGACATGAGATCCTCGCATTCAGAGTTCAGATCGGAGTCTGTGGGAGGAGGCGAGGAGCCGCGGTGGACCTCCAGACTCTCGGAGCGCTTGGATCCAGAGTGGGACATGTGGGTGAGGCTGATTCTGTGACTGGCGAAGGGCGATGTCCACTTCAGCTTGTCCATTGGCACGTTGATGGCGTCACACAAGGCACTGTTCAACATGAACGCCCCGCAGGACAGCTGCAGAGACACCTGCAAAAACACCAAACACAAACACTCTACTTAATCTGCATTTACATTTACATTTAGTCATTTAGCAGACGCTTTTATCCAAAGCGACTTACAAATGAGGACAAGGAAGCAATTTACACAACTATAAGAGCAACAATGAATAAGTGCTATAGGCAAGTTTCAGGTCTGTAAAGTCTAAGAAGTAAAAGTGTTAGTACTTTTTTTTTTTTTTTGGGTACAGTTAGTGTGATATTCTGAGAGGCAATTGCAGATTAGGAAGTGAAGTGGAGACTAAATAGTTGAGTTTTTAGTCGTTTCTTGAAAAAAGCGAGTGATTCTGCTGTTCTGATGCAGTTAGGGAGTTCATTCCACCAACTGGGCAGATTGAGCGTGAGCGTGAGCGAAAGTGATTTCTTCCCTCTTTGGGATGGAACCACGAGGCGACGTTCATTCACAGAATGCAAGTTTCTGGAGGGCACATAGATCTGCAGAAGTGAGAGCAGATAAGAAGGAGCAAGGCCAGAAGTCGCTTTGTAGTCAAACATCAGAGCTTTGAATTTGATGCGAGCAGCAACTGGCAGCCAGTGTAAACGGACTAGCAGCGGAGTGATATGTGCTCGTTTAATTTCATTGAAGACCACTCGTGCTGCTGCGTTCTGGAGCAGCTGAAGAGGCTTAAATACTTTAATACTTTTTTTTGTGAGTAAGTTAATTGCACACTGACTGAAATTTTTGCATGTTAAAAATAAATTCAACTTCGCTGGCATGGTATGTCAACTTGTCAGCTCAATCGTGAAATGGAAAGTGAAAGTGAAACTTGCACATCTTGTTAAAGGTCTCATGAAGTGCTTTAAAATGTGCTTTTTTAATCCGATGTTTGACATAATCTCAACCGAAAAATGAAGAAAGGGCGGGACATAGAGTAGCACTTCCCCTTTTTAAAAATACAGCTATTTGTTTTATCACCGATCTGCCATTGAGTGTGGCTGAGCTCAAGTGCATCAAATGAAAAGCAAAAGTGAAGCGCCTTGAAGGGGGCAGGGCATGTCAGATACTAGAGAGCATCTGATTGGTCAAGATTTAATGAGAAGTATGAGGTAACGAGGAAAAAATCATTGATCCATTTAAACCAGTGGCCTCAAAGTGCAACAAGCTCAACTGACGTCAAAACAACGAGATTCAACCCCCGAAAAACATCTGTTTTTGAATCACTATAATTGTTGTGCAGTCGCATATAGCCATTTGTGGTTTTGACCCCCCACCTACAGGACATTTAAAGTAGTGTATTACGTGCTTGGGCTACTTTCGGTTTCTCCCAGAGTGTGGTCGTGAGTAACCCAGTGGCGTAGCGGACGAGCCCGCAGGGCACGCACCGCGGGGGGGCCCTGCGTGATTAGGGGGCCCGACGTCATCGCGATTGTCAATAACTGAAAATCCAGGAACCGCAATAATCAAACTCTAGGGAACAACTGTGGTTGGAACCAAAGTTCACAGGTCTGTGTTCTCTGAACTGCTCAAACTACTTCATTCTGATTGCTTGCCGCCGAACTGCGTCATAGCCAATGAAGACGCGCTGCTGTTTCTCGCCGCCAGTTCTCGTCAAAAAATGAATGACTTCTGGCTACTTTGACGCTCTCGCCGCTTTCGGTTTGTGATCGCTCCTCAGTTTGTGAAGGATTCCCCGCGTTGTCGCTCCACCCCGCCTCTGTTCCCCGCTCCTCAATTTGTGACATAGATATATACACTAGATAAAGCATAGGGACCCTGAGCATGCGTCTATAGCGCCGCCACATTGGTACAGTGCTCCCAGAACAAATGTCATTCAACCGCACTAGACAAGACAGTATTATTACTTGAAGATGCAGGACTTTAGCGCTGTCTACGAGTGTAGTAACGAGCAAACAAAGAAAACAAAGCACAAAGGCAGAACATTTCATAGGTAAGATAAAGTTTTTACTTTTTTGTATGTTCTGAACTTTTGTGCTAAACAGGTAACGTTATTGATGATAACAGTCACTTACTGCATTCATCATAAGGCAAAGTAGCTCCAATTCGCACTAAATACTTGGCTTAGTTTGCATGTTCTCCCCATGTTTGCATGGGTTTCCTCCGGGTGCTACGGTTTCCCCTACAGTCCAAACACATGCGGTACAGGTGAATTGGGTACGCTAAATTGTCCATAGTGTATGTGTGTGAATGAGTGTTTATGGATGAATGAGTGTTTATTGCAGCTGGAAGGGCATTCGCTGCATAAAACATATGCTGCATAAGTTGGTGGTTTATTCCGCTGTGGGGAACCCTGATAAATAAATGGATTAAGCCAAAAAGAAAATGAATAAAATAATTTTGGGATAATCCAGTATTTCCCAAAATTTAAAGGATTGACCCTCCCCACATTTTGTTTTGATGTACTCGAGGTGGGATCAAACAACATTTAGGGGGGTCAAACCACCCAAACGCTCCTGTAAATCACACTCCTTAGTTACACTGAATGTTTAAATTAAAATGGAGAAAGAGACAGACACAGAATTGCTATTGAAGACAATGGCTGTTGTGAATCTGATGCGCTTTAGCTCAAAGACTCTGATTGGCAGAGCTGTGATATAAACAAAACACTATTGGCTATTTTTAAAGGGGAGGAGCTACTCGTTAACTCCAAACATGTGTTCATGTTTCAATTGAAAGTGCTGCACGCAGTAAACAAAGCTGTGCATTTCGAGAGACCTTATATACAAACAAGCACAGAGACTGAACTTCAAGCAGCCATTGAAGGTCTTTTAGCATTGCCAATTACATTAGCCTCAGAAAAAAAAGCTCTGCTGATTTGGTTATGGCTCATCTCCATTTACTTTGAGTAATTTCCATGACCCACAGGCTATATATTCTACTCAAACAGGACATCTCGTTTAAGCAGATGCACCGATCATGAGATATTGATCGGTGGTTGTTAAATGTCACCAGATATATTACTCTCTATATATAAAGACTCCTGCCTTTAGGTAAGTATTGACCAGCTATTCATAGGTTATGAGTCAAGTGAATCCAATATACTCAATGACGTCATTACAAGCTGTAAGTATATAGAGAGTCGAACATCAAATTATTAGCTCCATACTGTGATTTTGTTTTTATTTCCCAGGTGGTGTATAACAGAGAGATTTTTTTTCCAACACGTTTTAAACGTAACAGTTTTAATAATTCCTAATTGCTGATTTCTTCACCACAGGCTCATTGTGGATACATACCCCTGTCTACATTTCTGGAGAGCACAAATTATGTAGCTAAAAGTACGTATGGCTGTAATTTGGCTTTAAAATGAAAACTACAGGTTGGAATGATGCTGCCGACGGCTTCTTTTTCTTTTAGCGTTACCTGATAGCTTACCTTCGTACGGATAGAGTTTCTGGTGTTACCAGTTTGCTTAGTAGCCTGCCGCGTATGCCCCTGGACTTGGGACGTGAGGCTGAGTTGAGCACGACAATAGGGTTTGAGTTCGGAGAAGAACGATTCCAGAAACCAAGTAAAACAAAAGCAAATAAATAAATAAAAAAACAACAGGCTAAAAACGTGATGAAATCACATCTCCTTTTCTTTTTCTAGATTTCTTTTAAAAACACTATTGGTTGGGTCACGGGTGGATGGGTCTGTCGGTCAGTCTGAGCCAGTCAATCAGTCAACAGCAAACTGGCCTGGTCGGCTGCAGTATACATTGTGCCCCTGGTGGATTTACGCAAGAAGAGAACGTGCCAGATAAAATTTAAATAATCAAAAAGTGTACACAGCGGCCTCTGGTGGATTTTTAAAAACTGCGAGCAGACGTACCTCCAGTTACGTATTTCGATGTGTCCAGAAATGTAGACCAGGGTATGTATCTGCAATGAGCCTGGGTGGGATTTCTTTTGTCTTTGCCATGGTTACAGTACTTATTATATTATTAGATATTTTGCAAGATGCTACAATGGCCATTTCCAGTGACTGGTACTGTACAGGTCACCTTTATTAGGCTTGCGTTTCCACTGCCTAAAGGGTACCAAAGGTGGGCGTGGTGTATGACAGAAAGTTTCAGTCAACATCATTCTCGCTTAAGGAAATCTCGCTCAAAGTAAAGCTGTATAGGTCGTTCACATTTCATATGAGAACCTCTTCTCACTAAACAGATGCTTTATACACCTAAACACTTGTGCATAGATGTTCATTACTAACCTTTATATGAACATGATTTGATTATAACTGCAGATCAATGACGAAATAGCCTATGGTAACGTCTGCAATTATATGAAATAAATAAATGAATACAACATATATGAACACATACAGACCCTTACAGTATTTGATTTGTTACCAATTACATAAGTACATAAAAACTACACACAGCATACATTTAGTCCTTATTTGGGTTCAAAAAGGACACCCAATATATAACCCAGTTAGTGCAAATCTCTTTCCTTTATCTTTAATCTTCACCAGCACATATAACCTCTGTGAGAAAGTAATTCTGTCATTCGGAGTTCATAATAGTCCAAAAGGCGATGATAATAGTTAAACATGGCAGTTTGTTCACGTTTTAGGTTGCAGATAGAATTATTTGCTCCTTTGTTTTTTCCGGCTTCTCCTTTGTTTTTTTGCACTTCACTCTCATGTTTCTCCATTTCTAAAAGAATCGGATTTCAGAAGCACTTCAATAATCAAGCACATGTTATTATTATCAGCTCAAGACGTTTGTTATTTCAAATATAGAGGCACACATGAGCGATCTCGAGCTCCCTGGAGAAAGTGAAACCACTCGCACTTTTAGACGGACATGGCAGATTTTGTTCTTCTTGGCTTTGTGTCTATACATCAAGACATTAATAAGATTTGTCTGTGCTCGCGTCAACCATGGCTCGTTATTATATGCATATAATATGACAATGTAATGTCTTGGTTGTGTACTTTAAAATGGCGGCTTTGTTTTCATTCTTCTGCTTGTGTATGGGCGAGTGACGTTTCTCTGTAAACCAGAACTGTTCAGCTGTGCATCTTGCTCCGCATTTTGGTACCCTTTTGTCATGCTAGATACCCTTTGCAAAGGGTGCCTAAAAAGTGGTATGGTACGGTTCACTTTTAAATACCTTTTGACAGTAGAAATGGCCATAAAAGCGTACCAAACTGTACCGTACCACTCAGTGGAAACAGTCATATATGAACAACTAGTGTTTTTCAGGAAAATGGTAAACTTCTGGTGAACGGTTAATGTGACTATTTTCATTTTCATAAGGTTCCTTTTACAGCAATGACTTCGTAATGTAAATAAAATATAACCAGTTAAATAAACTTAAGCATTCATTTAGTTGTTCAAGCATAAAATGAGATGATAACCCATGTAAACTCTAGCAGCATCAGTACCAGCAGGCTAGCGCAGAAACTCCATTTAAAATACTGGCGTAAAATAAACTGTCATATTTTAAAGAGACGATGAGGAAAAATGGAATTTAATGCAGTGCTTCTTGTCCAGTCTGAGACCCTCTTTATATCGAATATCAGGCAGTGAAGATTTTTAAAGAAGACAGTACAGCGAAAGCCACCGGGATATCTGTCTGTAAATTAAAAGTCCTTGTGCATATACTCCATTCAGATTCAAGTGCAATTTAAAGACTTAACTTACTTGTTTGTTTCTAGTCCAAATTAAACCGAGAAGTATTTTAAGAAACACAAAAAAAGATTGTCTTGTTTTCAGAAATATTAAGCAATCAATAAGTGAGTTTTTCTTTAAAACAAGCAAAATAATCTGGTAACACTTTAGTTTAGGTACCAATTCACACTATTAACAAACCATTAAATAACACTCTTAGCTTAGTAAATGACTAATTAGCTGTTTACTAATAGTTTGTAAGGTAAAAGTTGGGTTTAGGTTTTGGATAGGATTAGGGATGCAGAATAAGATCATACTTCATAACTACTAATGAACAGTTAATAACTTAATAATAGGCAAGTAATAAGCCAGTAGTTAATAGCATGAATTGTAACCTAAACTAAAGTGTTACCAATAATCTTATGTCAAAGTAAAAAACAGGATTATTTTGCTTACCGCATTTTTAGATTTTTCTGCTCATTTTAAGGAAAACATTTTTATTTCTGAAAACAAGACAATATTTATTGTTAGTCTAGAAAATACTTCTTGATTTAGGAATTGGTAGATATTTGCACTAGATAAAAGACAAAAGCTCTAAGCAAGAGAAGCATTTTTTGCAGTGCATTCGAGTAATGTTAAAGTATTTTTTTTTTAACCTGAACTAAAATGAATAAGACTTTTTCTGAAAGATAAAATATAACTGAGAATATACCGAAAATAGAGCTTGCTCAGTTAAACATCACTTGGGAAATATATAAAAAAATTATAATTTCACTGAATGGATAATAATTTTGTCTTCAACTGTATGCATGTGTAATCTATATATGCTTTATGTTCGATCGAACCACATATAGAGTGGGGGAGATAAGTATTCAACACATCACCATTTTTTTTCAAAACATATTTCTAAAGTTTCTGTTGACTTGAAATTTTCACCAGATGTTGGTAACAACCAAATAAATCTATATATGCAAAGAAAACAAATCTAATTACTTTACAAATGAAGTTATGTGTAATAAAATGAAATTAACAGGAAAAAAAGTATTGAACCTAATAGAAAAAACAAAATAAAGATCAGAATTGACAGACGAGACCCACAGAACCATCAAGATTTTTACACTCAGTTAAAACCTAAATCTTATCAAAATCTGGTTCAATTCCATGTCAACAGCTCCTGTAGAAATATTATTCATAGGAAAAGCATGCCATGTTTAATACATCCCCCCGCCACTGTATGTGTATGTGTTTGTGCATTAAAATAAACAGATGTGATTAAAACTTTTCACCACTTAAAATGTCATTTGCATTAAAATCACAGTGAATAAACATGATTGAATATGCAGAAGATGCAAAGGCAGAAACCAGAGGGATGTAGTCCTTGTTGTCGTTTTCACTCTCTCCCACTGAGTTGCTGATTTTGCTCTGCGATCGGCTCATGAAGCCCCTTGCAGCTTTCGTCAGGAGACGCGTCCTGCTCAGGCTCAGCTTGCTGGAGGCAAAAAGACAAAAAAAAAACATCATTTACTCCGGTGCTTCGCTGTCATCATTAAATGCACAAACACACCTAAAGTGCCTTTTCTAGCTTTTTTTAATTTGTAAGCTGTTTACAAAATTATGATAGCACTGCTCCTCACATTTTGGTCATTAGTTCAGCTGACACTTCAAGTGATAGCGAGAGGTAAAACTGGGGACGAGATTCCAGACATGAAACCTGAAAGTGTGTATTTTGGTGTCTAGAGTACCATCTATCTTTAGCATAACAATTTACTTTTATTTAGGATTGACTTATTTAGAATTTGAATTGGGTTAGCAAATGATTCATGAACCTAGGACTGAGCGATAAGATTTTACAGTTGAAGTCGAAATTACTAGCCGTCCTTTTTTGAAATGTTTTTAAAAAATTTTCGAAATATTTCCAAATTGTTTACCAGAGCAAGGAAATTTTTACAGTATTTCCTATAATATTCTTTCTTCTGTAGAAAGTTTTATTAGTTTTATTTGAGCTAGAATAAAAGCAGCTTTTAATTATTTTAAAATCGTTTTAAGGTCAATATTATTAGCCCCTTTAAGCTATTTTTTTTGTTTCAATAGTCTACAGAACAAACCACTGTTATACAATGATTTGCCTAATTACCCTAACTTGCTTAATTAACCTAGTTAAGCATTTAAATGTCACTTTAAGCTGAATACCAATGTCTTGAAAAATATCTAGTCAAATATTATTTACAGTCATCATGGCAAATATAAAAGGAATTAGAAATGAGTTATTAAAACTATTATGTTTAGAAATGTGTTGATCTGTTAAACAAACTGCGGTAAAAAAATTATATGGCAGGCTAATAATTCAGGAGGGCTAATGATTCTGTATTTATTTTATGTATTATCACAATATAACATTCCAGAAGTAAAAGATTACTTAATTCAAAATATACCTTGATATGTAAATGAGTGGGCGTGACCAACTCATGGTAGTCTTATGCTGGGCTCACATCAAATTTAAGTGTTCGTGCAAATAGATTAAATGCAAAGTCATAGCCGTGAACACACACAATTTATCCAGTAATGTTTTGAGAGTTCAAAAAAACTCAACTTGAGTGGAAAATTAGCATGAGGCAAAAAAGCTGCGAGTAATCTAGAGCAAGTGACGTGGTGCATACATCTAAATCTGAGTAAACCACTCCTATATCCACCAAATGTCATGCTAGGGTGACTGAATAATGTGCACTGTGGAAATGATTTCCCTTAAGAACATGCATAAGCCAGTTATATAATAGTAGAATAATAGTAGCAGTAATAGCACAGAAGTAGTCATTAGTAGTCTATGCTTTTGTTAATGACCAATAAAATATCAAGCATTCAATTCTACCAAAAAAAGCTTGACTGAATGATGTTAAATGTTTACATATGATTTCAAATCAAATCACATAGGAATGCATTACCCCAACATGAACCAATCAGAACTGAATCAACTATTAAAGATAAATACATTAATAAATATTAAATGTCACATAATATCATTGGAACTTCATTCATTCATTCATTCATTCATTCATTCATTCATTCATTCATTTTCCTTCGGCTTACTCCCTTATTTATCAGGGGTCACCACAACAGAATGAACTGCAAACTATCCCAGCATGTTATATGCAGCGGATGCCCTTCCAGTCGCAACCCAGTATTGGGAAACACCCATACACTCTCATATTCACACACTCAATCGGCCATTTTTGTTTTTACCCAATTCACCTATAGCGCATGTCTTTGGACTGTGGGGGAAGCCAGAGCACCCAGAGGTACATGCAAACTCCACACAGAAATGCCAACTGACCCAGCTGGGACTCGAACCAGCGACCTTCTGTGCTACCTTATCATTGGAACTTATTACTAATAATATTCATTCATTCAATGTGACAGGTTTACCCTTCTGTGAATCCACCCTCTTTATTTCTCAATTCTAAGCACTGATTAAAACTGAATGTGAGTGTGTGTTTAACTAACATCCTCTAATCTCAAACTTCTCTGTGATCCTTCCTCTAAACTCAGGAACTCCAGACAAATTGTTTAAAAGGAATGAAAAACAAAATGAAAAACCTTTGACGTCAATAGAACAAACACTCATTGCCTGAAGATAATTGTCACAATGATTCATTTAATTGTAGGAAAGCATTATGCACTTCACATGAAAATATAACAGGGAAATGATTGGCAAATACCTGCACTAGACTTTATCATATTGTCAGTCTACGCATCTCCCGTCTGATAGTTTTTTCTGCCTAATGAATGTCTGTCAGTGTCTTCTATAAGAGCTGAACTCATTAGGCGAACCCAACAGAATACCACAAGCAATCAAAATGCAAATTGGACTCATGATTTAAAACAATGGCGCAGGAGTGATGCAAACTGCTGAATTATTCATTTGTGTTCTATGAATTAGTGCTAGTAATTGTCTAACTCGATTTGTGGACGTTGTTTGTGTTCCCTCGATCTACACACTGCAGAAAAAAAAGCTGTTCTTGCTTATGGAGTGGTATGGTATGGTACGGTTTATGGCCGTTTCCACTGTCAAAAGGTACCAAAAAGTTAACCGTACTGTCCAACTTTTTGGGTATCCTTTACAAAGGGTACCTACTGTACCCAACAAAAGGGTACCAAAAGGCAAAGTCAGATGCGCTGCTGAACGCTATTGGTTTACAGAGGCACGTCACTAGCTCATACACAAGTCAGGAGAATGAAAACAATAGAAGCTCCATGTTTCAATACACAGCCGAGACATTACATCATAATATATATACACATGTAATAACAAGCCATGTTCAACCCGAGTTCAAACAAACGTTGTCATCATCTGCAGAATGTAACTTGTGCCCTGTTGTTGTTTACAAGGCTGTCTAAAGCATAAGTGGTTTCACTTTCTCCAGAGAGTTTGTGTGTGCGTCTATATTTAAAATAACAAGCTTCTTGAGCTGATGATAATATCGTCCGCATGATTATTGAAGTGCTTCTGATATCAGATCCTTTCAGAAACGGACAAACGCGAGAGTGAAGCGCTAAAATACAAAGAAGAAGCCCAAACAAACGATTCTTTCAGCAACCTAAACCATGAACAAACTGTCGTGTTTATCATCACCGTTTGCACTATTATGAACTCGGAAAGACAGATTTACTTTCGAACAAGATGTTAACATTACATGTGCTGGTGAAGAGTAAAGATGCAGATGAGAGGTTTGCACTGACTGTGGGCTATATGTTGCATGTTGTTTTCAAACCCAAATAAGGACTAAATGTATGCGGTGTGAAGATTTTCTGTAATTGGTAACATATCGAAAACTGTACGGGTCTGTATGTGTTCATATATGTTGCATTTTTATTTTATATAGTTGCAGACATTACAGAAGTCTATTTTGCCTTATTATTGATCCGCAGTTATAATCAAATACTGTTCATAGAAAGGTGAACATTTATACAGAAGTATTTATGTGTATAAAGCATCTGTTTTGTGAGAAGTGCTTCTTATATGATATGTGAACGACCCGTACAGCTTTACTTTGACATTTCCTCGAGCGAGAATGACATCGACTGCTACTTTCAGTCATACACTACGCCCACCAAAAGGGTACCATTGATGGAAACGCAAAGTGGAAATGCAAACCAGACAAAGGTGACCCGTACCGACCTGTACCATATCGCACCAATCAGTGGAAACAGGCTATTAGAGTGTCTTGTCTTGTTTTTGTCTTGTTGTGTTGTTTTTTGTCTTGTTTTTGGTCCAAATATCGAAAAATTCTTCATTCATTTTTAGGTCAAGTTAAAAATCTTGTTTTGTTTTCAGAAATTATCTTAGTTTTATTAGTATTAGTTTTTCTTTAATACAAGCTAGATAAACTGCCAGTGGCATGAGTAAAATTATCTTGTTTTTTATTTGAAATAAGACTCGTAAGACAAGTTAAATGAATCCGAAAATTTGATTTGTCCACCTGTCAGGTTTTGGAGATGTATGCACCACCATGGAGCATAAGAATTGGAAGTGTCTTTGGATATAACTCAGTTTTTTTTTTACCATTTTGTTCATTTATTTGTTTGCTGAAAATTTTATTGGAATCAGTTTTGAAACAAATCTTTGCGCTTTACAAATGAATAGTTTTCTTGCTAGTGAATTGTTCAGTTTTTCCGTGTACAAAATCTGTCATGTAAATAGTTAATGTGCCATGGAGCGACACAGCTGACTCTTAAAGGAAATGGGAGATGTGAGTCTATTTGTTTAAATGCATTAAGCCCAAAACACCTTTTAGACTATGCATCTGGTGCATCAACTGTTTTTCTCATCCTTAAAATAGCAAAAGTGGATTCGGACACACCTTTAGTGCTTCTCTGCCATGTGCTTTAGACATTCGATCGTTGAAATAGAGCCATAAAGTATTTTTTGCAGTGCAGTACACCCACCTGGCAGAGAAAAGGCTCTCGACTGATCTCTGCGAGTGGTCCGAGGTCACCGACGAACTCCTTTGAGAGGCTAAAGAAAAGAGAAAGAAGTTGGTATTTTGATCATTTCTGCACTAGCAAACAAACACATTGCACTCCAAGGCGAAGTGCACTCCATAAACTCACCCGTGCTTCTCTAGGCCACATCTAAACTAATGAGTTCAGCAGTTATGTAATTGAGTGATTAATGCTGCTGTGTTTGTTTGACATTATTGAACACCTGCAAATCTATGATTTCTGTAAGTATCTGACTGGATAACAAAGGCTAGAGAGAAAAGTACCTTCTGAAGAGCTACAGCGTTCCCAACTGGAGGATGAAGGGGTTTTGCAGGGAGGCTTGGATCCGTCGACATCTGTGAATCAAAGAAGAGATTTAGAGCGGGCAACCGGTACATAAAACATATCCCAGAACAATTTGCAATATATTCTGCTGTGGAAACCCCTGATAAATCAGAGATAAGCCGAAGAATATTGAGATATGACTGCTTTTGCTGACAGAGTTTGGTTTGGTTTTCTGAACTCCATAAATCGTCTGGTGGTGATTTCAGAAACTGTATCATTTTTATTACCATGGAAGTCTCTTATGCTCACCAAAACAACAAGTCTTTGATCAAAAACACAGTAAAACTCGGAAAGATGCATTTGATGCTCTCAAGGAAATCTTCCGTTATGAATTCTCTGAAGACCCCAAAGTTGCTCTGCTACAGTAGATGTATGCCCTATGGGTTTTAATGGCAGAGCCAAAATATACATATTCTACTTGCTGAAGCTGTAAAGTGCATTCCATGTAGATGTTTAAAAGCGCTATAATATTATGCATCTCTATCATCTGAAAAAGATGGCCCCCTGTTGTGCCTTGAATAAAGAGTCAGAATGCTGTAACCAACGTCATTCCCTTATCTGCCTTATCCATCTTATTGTCCCTTTTTTGCCTTCTTTTCTTTCTTCTTTTTCCCTTCCTCTTTTCTATGTCCTACTGCAGGGGTTTTCAAACTGTGGGTCGGGACCCACTAGTGGGTCGCAAAGTGAGGCAAGGTGGGTCACGCAAATTCACTTAGGTGCAGCTATATTTACATTACGGTGAATCAAAACCAGTATGATATTGAGTAAACAACTCTTTAGAGACGATTCTGTTTTTCAAATGAATCATTGAAGTTAAAAAATATGAACTGAAACAGTCTAAATCAGCATTTATTGAATGAGTCTGATTAATTTGTGTTGAACTGTGATGTGTCTACATCAGTAACATACAGCATTCATGACAGCATCCGCGAAGCGTTTGATAAAATGGAAAAGTTGACAATAAAACATTCTGCATGTCAACAAAGGTTGACATCTAAAAAAGAAGAGTATCTTCGTCAACAAAAAATTATCAAAGGTACAGCCAGCATCCCACAAAAAGAACTTCGAGCCTTATTTTTAGCTGAATATTGTATCGCAAAATCCAAAAAGGCACACACCAAAGGAGAGGAGCTTCTGCTGCCGGCCTGCATAGACATTGTTGCAGAATTTGCTGAGTTTGTCACATCCGTCAGTGACCACCTGAGGGCGCTGTAGTGCACTGGGACTTTTAGGCACTGCAGCGCTTCACTAAAAAGACTACATTTTCATACATGCCCCGCGCACACACCGGAACACCTACACTGATCTGTCATCACATCTGTTTTGTGTTACCGTTGATTATCTGGACTATATATTCTACCATTCCACCCATGTTTGTCATCGCGTCGTTGTCTTCCTTGTCTTCCTGCTCCTAGTAAGTTTGTTCCTGATCTTGCCAAAGTCTAGTTCGTGTTATCTGTCTTGTTTTGTTGTTGATTTGTTACTTTGTATTTTTGAGATTTTGTATTTTTTAGTCACCGTTTTCTGCACTTTAAATCTATTAAATCTGCACTTGAATCCACAATCTTTTTTGTTCCTGTTTTGCTTTTGTTTTGATCACGCCTAACGTGACAGAACGACGCGATCAACAGATGGATTCAGCAGATGATAGATTAGTGCGTATAAAGCAGGGTAACCGCTCCGTGGAGCGTTATATAAAGGAGTTTTTGGAGCTAGCCCCGAAGAGCTCTCATAGTGATATTTTGCTGATGATGTTCTTTCGGGGAGGACTTTTGGAACCAGTCCGTTCTCAGATGCCACCTTATGAGGATGACTGGAACCTTTATCGGTTCATCGAGGTGGCTCTTTTGATCTCCGGCTCTCCCCTCTCTGTTGCTTTGAAGGAGGAGAACCCTCAGGAGGGAGGCCTGAGTGGTGAGCAACAAAGAGGGATATTTTCGGGGCCGGCAGATTTATCCAAGGGAAGGAGAAAAGAGGCTGGACTGGAGTTGCGGCCTTATCCGCGTCGGGCTGTCCGAAGAGCACCTTTTTCTGAGCCTCTAGAGAGCCTGCTTGAACTGTGTGGAACCCCAGTGTCTGCTCCAGTCCCACAGTGCCCACCAGTGTCGGCTCCAGCTCCAGAGCAAGCTGTTAACTATGCTCTTCCTTCTCAAACCACCAGACGGAGGAGGCGTAGAAACAGGACTACTCCAGCCCCAGAGCGCCCGCCAGTGTCGGCTCCAGCCCCAGAGCGCCCGCCAGTGTCGGCTCCAGCCCCAGAGCGTCCGCCAGTGTCGGCTCCAGCCCCAGAGCGCCCGCCAGTGTCGGCTCCAGCCCCAGAGCGCCCGCCAGTGTCGGCTCCAGCCCCAGAGCGCCCGCCAGTGTCGGCTCCAGCCCCAGAGCGCCCGCCAGTGTCGGCTCCAGCCCCAGAGCGCCCGCCAGTGTCGGCTCCAGCCCCAGAGCGCCCGCCAGTGTCGGCTCCAGCCCCAGAGCGCCCGCCAGTGTCGGCTCCAGCCCCAGAGCGCCCGCCAGTGTCGGCTCCAGCCCCAGAGCGCCCGCCAGTGTCGGCTCCAGCCCCAGAGCGCCCGCCAGTGTCGGCTCCAGCCCCAGAGCGCCCGCCAGTGTCGGCTCCAGCCCCAGAGCGCCCGCCAGTGTCGGCTCCAGCCCCAGAGCGCCCGCCAGTGTCGGCTCCAGCCCCAGAGCGCCCGCCAGTGTCGGCTCCAGCCCCAGAGCGCAGTTCAATGCCGGTTCCAGTCCGGCTCCTGGCTTTACCGGCGCCACTCAAGCTCCTCGCCCTGCCGGCGCCACCCAGGCTCCTCGCCCTGCCGGCGCCACCCAGGCTCCTCGCCCTGCCGGCGCCACCCAGGCTCCTCGCCCTGCCGGCGCCACCCAGGCTCCTCGCCCTGCCGGCACCACCCAGACTCCTCGCCCTGCCGGCACCAACCAGACGTCTAGCCCTGCCGGCACCAGCCCGGCTCCTTGCTCTGCCGGCACCACCCAGACGTCTTGCCCTGCCGGCCCCAACCCGGCTCCTCGCCCTGCCGGTCCCAGCCCGGCTCCTGGCATTACCAACGCCATCCAGACGTCTTGCCCTGCCGGCACCTCCCAGACGTCTTGCCTTGCCGGCCCCAGTCCGGCTCCATGCCCTGCCGGCTCCAGTCCAGCTGCCTCCTGTCCCGCCGGCTCCAGTCCAGCTGCCTCCTGTTCCGCCGGCTCCAGTCCAGCTGCCTCCAGTCCCGCCGGCTCCAGTCCAGCTGCCTCCAGTCCCGCCGGCTCCAGTCCAGCTGCCTCCTGTCCCGCCGGCTCCAGTCCAGCTGCCTCCTGTCCCGCCGGCTCCAGTCCAGCTGCCTCCTGTCCCGCCGGCTCCAGTCCTGCTGCCTCCTGTCCCGCCGGCTCCAGTCCAGCTGCCTCCTGTCCCGCCGGCTCCAGTCCAGCTGCCTCCTGTCCCGCCGGCTCCAGTCCAGCTGCCTCCTGTCCCGCCGGCTCCAGTCCAGCTGCCTCCTGTCCCGCCGGCTCCAGCCCAGCTGCCTCCTGTCCCGCCGGCTCCAGCCCAGCTGCCTCCTGTCCCGCCGGCTCCAGCCCAGCTGCCTCCTGTCCCGCCGGCTCCAGCCCAGCTGCCTCCTGTCCCGCCGGCTCCAGTCCAGCTGCCTCCTGTCCCGCCGGCTCCAGTCCAGCTGCCTCCAGTCCAGCTGCCTCCAGTCCAGCTGCCTCCTGTCCAGCTGCCTCCAGTCCCGCCGGCTCCAGTCCAGCTACCTCCAGTTCCGCCGGTTCCAGTCCAGTTGCATCTCCAGCCGGCTCTCCTAAAACCCCCTGCCTTGTGTTTCCTGCAGGATCATCCTTGGATCACCCCTCCCGCCCCTCCCTGGTGGTCCTCCCCACTCTATGGGACGGATTCCCCGGCCGCACCCTGGCTTCTTGCCGGGGCGCCTGAAGCACAGACTTGCCCTGATCTGGCCCTCCCATCCCTCCCTTTGTTCTTGCTCTGCTCTGCCCACCCCCCCCCCCCCCCCCCCCCCCGGGAGCGTCTGGAAGCCGCTCTTTAGAGAGGGGGTAATGTCACATCCGTCAGTGACCACCTGAGGGCGCTGTAGTGCACTGGGACTTTTAGGCACTGCAGCGCTTCACTAAAAAGACTACATTTTCATACATGCCCCGCGCACACACCGGAACACCTACACTGATCTGTCATCACATCTGTTTTGTGTTACCGTTGATTATCTGGACTATATATTCTACCATTCCACCCATGTTTGTCATCGCTTCGTTGTCTTCCTTGTCTTCCTGCTCCTAGTAAGTTTGTTCCTGATCTTGCCAAAGTCTAGTTCGTGTTATCTGTCTTGTTTTGTTGTTGATTTGTTACTTTGTATTTTTGAGATTTTGTATTTTTTAGTCACCGTTTTCTGCACTTTAAATCTATTAAATCTGCACTTGAATCCACAATCTTTTTTGTTCCTGTTTTGCTTTTGTTTTGATCACGCCTAACGTGACAGAGTTATGATGCTGCAGTAAAGATGGCTAAAGTTTTACTTTTTGATAATACAGTACAATGGCATACTGAGGAAATGTCTTCTGATATATGCAAACAAACAAGTTTAAAAAATCCACAATAGTGTTGCCTTTGCTGTACAACTTGATAAAAGCACAAAACGTGCACAGTTGCTGGCTTATGTCAGGTACAGTGTTTTTATTCACATCATTGAGGAATATTTATTTTGCAAAGAACTGAAAGAACAAACGATAGCAGCCGATATTTTTGACTGCTTGAAAGGATACAGTAAATAACGGCCGAGTTCTTCCAGTGGGAGTACTAAGTATCAACTCAGTACTCAGGTATTCCTCTTCCACTGTGTTTCTCATAAGACCTTTAGTATTGAAATCAACTGTAAATTTCATTCTTATTAAGCAAACTGCTCTGTAAATTAGTTTTTTTTTTTTTTTTATCCATTTTTCCAAATTAAAATATTATGGTGGACCTTAAGATTGACTTACTTGCCTAGGTGGGTGCCGGAATGAAAAAGTTTTGGAAACCCCTGTCCTACTGTATGTAAGGGTGTTTTTTATTTTCTATATGGTTTTACAACTAGCTACAAATAAACATGTAAAAAATTATGCAATGTTGTCTTCTTTAATTAAATGAAATTAAAAACACTACATATTGTAATATATATATATATATATATATATAATTTTGCAATTTCTATGTAAACGTTTTCTATTTGAATAAATGTTTGAAATGTAGTTCAAAATATCTTTCCTGTAATGACGGGCAGAATTTTCACCATCACTGCTGATTTCTAATATGATCAGTGTTGAAAACAGATCTGTTTAATAATGGTTGAAACTGTTAATTATTTTTTAAAAGATTATTTTATTCATTTTTTTTTCAGCTTAGTCCCTTTATTAATCAGGGGTCGCCACAGCGGAATGAACCGCCAACTTATCCCGCATGTTTTACGCAGGGGATGCCCTTCCAGCTGCAACCCAACACCGGGAAACAACCATACACTCTTGCATTCACCCACATACACTACAGCCAATTTAGCTTTTTCAATTCACCTATAGCACATGTCTTGGTGCTGTGGGGGAAACCGGAGCACCCAATGGAAACCCACGCCAACATGGGGAGAGCATGCAAACTCCACACAGAAATGCCAACTGACCCAGCCGGAGCTCAAGCCAGTGACCTTCTTGCTGTGAAGCGATCATGCTACCCACTGTGCCACCGTGCTGCCCTTAAAGATTATTTAATTAATAGAAATATCAAATAAACCACGCCCCCAAACTTTTCACTTGACCGCCGGTATCTGCACTATGACAAAGGCTTGCTAATATAAATATAAGCACTTTTACACATTTAAAAACAAGCAATAATACACAATTTAAAAACTGTGTGATGTAAGCTGTTATAATTTAATAAAAGCAATACATGTTGGACTCCAGAAATAAACGATCTTTCATACACTCAAGCCCGAGTTAGACTAATATGAGCACAAAAAAATTATTTCTCTTACAACAGTTTTTGTTATCTTCACAGGGGTAGAACTAACACTTGTAAAATATGAACAATAACATATAAGCAATACATACAGTACATGTTTAGAAAGGTTTTTATTTTTAATTACCAAATCAACAGGACCCAAAATATAGCCTACACACCATAGATAGCGATTTCTCTTGGGGGGAAAATTATGTGTTTAAAAGATAAACACAGCAAGATTTCTAAATATCAACAGGATATTTACACATCCATCCCTGCACTATATCAAATAATCCTTGTCAATTTCTACAATAAACTCAGCAGTAATAATGCATCAACTGATGTCTATCAGCTGCTGAAACATCGCTTGTATATTGTTTATCCTTTTTTGCCTCTGATTTCATCTGGTTTATTGGATGTCTTCATTATATCTGGCAAAGAGGAATTTACTTTCATTTTAACGTTTATTAGGAGTTTTCAAATAAAAAGCCAATGGTAAATGATGCATATAAATAATATATAACATTTACAGCTCTATTTGTTATTCGGTTTCTAAAACATTAATATTTTATAACAGCAAATTCAGTAGATTAACTCAATAACATGCCGAAACTCAAAATGCAGACACGTACTTTAAATCAATTTCAAATAACCTTACATGAGATCAATGTAGGTGTCGGCTAACATTAATTATTATTTCAGACCCATAAAGAGAATTACTGTTAGATAGCATTCACCTGTATTTTCCCAGTTATCGCTAGGTTAGGCGTGTATCAACAAACTAATCAAGCTCGATAAAGCCCTGACCTTACCGAATAAACAGTGTTCCACCAGATCCTGTATGTCAGAAAGTATAGTTTACTGCTGAACTCATTTTATCATGGCAAAACAAAGCATTAAATTACTGCTAAAAACATACTGTTTACAAAATGAAGATCTGCACCTATATCAGCAGGATAACCAGTGCCTTAATTGACCAGAACCATCATTCAGGACATTTTATTGCAAGTGTAATTAATTTTTTTATTTGGGCTCAAGTCTCTTTCATTAACATAGAGGGCTCTATTTAAATGATCTTGACGCAAAGTGCAAAGCACAGCGCGCAAAAGCATTAAGGGCATGTCCGAATCCACTTTTGCTATTTTAAGGTTGGAAAAATCCACTTTGCGCTGTGGTGGTCTAAGAGGGTTGAGCTTATTCTCTTAATGAGTTATAGGTGTGTTTTGAGAATAAACCAACATCTCCCATTCCCTTTAAGACTCAGTTGTGTCACGCCATAGCGCATCTGCTATTTACATGACGGACTTTGTTAGTGGAAAAAACTGAGCATTTCACTAGCAAGAAAACAGTTAAACAGAGCATCTGTAGCGTGAGAATGAGAGATGAGCCTCCTCATTCTTTACTTTCACTTTCACTCTCTTCTGTGGAAACGTGTTGTACGCACAGACATCCATTAGCCTACATAATTAATTTAGTTTGTTAAGCTCAAACATTTGTGTCAAAACTATTTCTAAATTCAGTTCTAATTTCCAGCAAACAAATAAATGAACAATAATAATAAAGCGTGGACAAAAAACTGAGTTATATCCAACTACACATACTAACGCCTATGGGTGCACATATTAGTGCAAATGCATTCGCTATTTAAACAGCGTGGTGCAACACGTCAAAACGACACTTGCGTCAAGCTTAAACTAGCAAGCAACATTTGCGTCACGCCTTGTGTTGCATTGCGCCGGGTGTATAATACGGCCTGGAGGAGGCAGGCTTTATGACTTGTACTGCAGCCAGCCTCCAGGGGGCGATCTAATGGTTGAGACCTTCACTCAATAGCAGGTGTGTGACACACTTAGCAAGAAGTCATATATGATTTTAATTGTTGCATTAGACCAGCGTTGCACTAGATTGTTGCACTAGAGCAGCGTGAGAGAGTGGACCACAGTGCCTCAATACACAACTAAGGACACTTAAATGCTTGTATTTGTTGTATTTGCACCAGCTCTGCGATACACGTCCACAACTTCATGCATTGAGTCAAATTAAGTTGTCCAGTCTCTGTGTTCAGTCCATTACTACCATAGTTGAAACCCAGACATGCAGTCAAATCGCGTAAAACCGAGAGTAAACCAAAGCGCATCATATGATCGGTAATTAAAAGGGGGGAAAAAAATAGAATACATTTTTATATTAGACACACATCTGATGATTATATTTGCACCAGCTCCATGTCCACAACTTCACGCATTAGGTTAAATTAGGCTTTCCAGTCTCCGTGTTTAGTCCACTTCCTTCCACTGTATCTATTCAGTTGAGGCAACGGAACCAACCCTGTGACGTCAGACACAGCGATATTCCAAGATGGCAGCACCCTAGGTCTAAAAGCTTTAGTAAAACATGCCGTTTTCTTCTAAATGGTTACATTAATCGTGTTTGTTTAATATATTTTCATTAAAGTGGAATCCAATGTTAAAAATAATGTAAACTTGACTGATTGCTTTATTTCCCCTTTAAAATGGTCTTAAAAATTTAAAAACTGCTTCTATCCTAGCCAATATAAAACAAACAAGGCTTTCTCCAGAAAAAAAAAATATTATAGGAAATACTGTGAAAGATTCCTTGCTCTGTTAAACATCATTTAGGAAATATTGGAAAAAGAAAAAGAAATTCACAGGGCTAAAAATTATGACTTCTGTACACTTGAAAATGTTCCCAACAGTGTGTGTTCTGTTATCTTACTGTGAGACAGAGTTGTGTCATCTTGCCCCGTCAAACCTCCAGACTGTGAGCGACCCAAACCTACAGAATAGCCATGGGACTTCCTGCTGCCGGAACGAGAGCCACAGTGCGAGCTTCGTTTATGATCCTCCCCTAGAGATAAACAAACACACAAAGAGTCATTACCATAATTCGATTGTGTGCTTAAGCCAAGAGCGACTGCCTCATCTGTTTTCCTGCACTCAACCATGTTTTTCTCTTCCCAAGAACAGCATCTTCGACATAATGATCGCAAATGCCAGGCTCAGAGAATGACTTACCAGGGTGGCTGTACTCAACGTAGGTGGGTAAATATTCATTGCTGTCAAGATCGATAGGTACAAACGCTGTGTATTTGCTCAAGATGTTGCAGGCTTTGCTTGTATGGATGGCGTAAAGCTGGTACCTTCTTCCAGAACCTAAAATAAATAGCACAGTTAAGAGATTTTAAAATGACAACTAATGATATTTATAAAAATATACAGTGCTTGACATATATGAGCACACCCCTCACAAATCTCTCTTTTAAATTCATATTATATAAAGAAAGCTTTACAATAATGGATGTCAAGTGAGGCTGCCCTAATTCAGTTAACAAACGATTATAAACAAACTCATAATACTTTTGACGAGACAATATTATTAGCCTATTTAATTTCCTTTGCTACTCCGTTTGTGTGCTGCTACAGTATATCAGTTCAGTATGTTCATTATATTGCATAACTGCCCCCTAGAGGTCACTTCTTTTTTTGTGCTAGACCATTTTGTGCTGTGTCGCGCAGTACTGCAGCATTGCGTGTGGTCACGTTCATTCACTCACACATTCTCTCTAGCCACATCTGTCTGTAGTTTGCATATACTGTCACATACCAGACTTCTACATGCGAAAAACCATAAGTTGATGAGCTAATAAAGTTAATCTCCTCACCATGCTCAATCTCGCACTCTTTATCCGCCATGTGTTCAAAGTCTTGAATAATAGACCGTCCCGCCAGGTGATGGAAAGTTTCATTCCACAGGTCTTCATGCACCTTTTCCTCCCGCTCTCGGCCGTTTAAGTAAGGCTGAATGTCAAAGGTCACTTCCCACTTCATGTGTTTGCCACACAGAAGTCCAGACACGACCACTTTACAATCTCGCTTTCCGTGACTGGCCTTGAATTCTGGCGCACGAGGATCTTGTGGTGTTTCGACTTCGCAAAGCTGATGCGTGTAGCCATCTGGTCAAAAAACAAACACAACAGAAGGAAAACATAATATTCAGAGGAATAAACAGATGGATTTCCTTGCTGAACACATAAAAAACAGCAGGTAGAGCTCATAAGGAGCAGAAATGACAAGTTAAAACAAAAAAAAAATAAGGAAGGGCACGTATTCACTTAACTTAAATATCATATTTAACAGGATCTTTTCACATTCAAAATTTTGCCACAGGTTTTATGTGAGGATTGGGTTTGGGAGTAAAATAAGGCAATTGCTACAAGCACCAGTGATCCAGCAACTGCGGATCGCCAGAGAACTATACACACACACTATTGAACTACAAGTCCCGTCATGCACCTCGCACACAGCTGTTCCCGTTTCACTTTGATTACATGCACATACACACAGCTGGAGGATCGTTATGAACTGATTACATGGACTTTAAAAGCAGCACAGACACACACATCAGGGCTGAGACTTGGTATACTGTATAGGGTATATGCCGAGCTAGTGTTGTCCCCATACTGATTAACTTCCGGTGACCGGTTATTGTGAGTTTTTTTCCATTTTATATGGTTCCTTTTAAAGCATCAATGCTGTAATGTCATTAAAATACAATCAGTTAAATAGACTCTGGCATTCATTTATTTTCTCAAGCATAAAACGAGAAAAAAAGCTGTTTACTCGCATGCGCCCGTCAGAATCGGCTGGCCAACACAGAAGCTCCATTAAATATACTGGGGTAAAATAAATGCTCATATTATAAAGACAGGGCGTGGAGAAATGTAATTTAATGCAGTGGTTCTAGTACAATCTGAGACCCACTTTATATCGGATATCAGTTAGGCAGTGGAGATCGCTGATTTTTGCTGACGCGCTGTTTTAGCAATGGCAACGAGTTCACCGGAAGCGCTTAACCCAGGTTACTGTAAATTTAAGGTCCTATTAGCATACTTCGGCATATACCCCATTGTGAACATTACAACGTGTTTCCTTTGCCTTGCCTTGCCTTGCCATGTTTGACCCTTGCTTTGTTCTGTTTGTTTATGTTGCTTGCTGTTTGTACTGACCAATCGCCTGTTTATTGACCACAACTTTGGATTCCCTGCATGCATCTGTTTGCCCCTGATTTGACCATTGCTTGCCAGACCATTCTCATAATACACCTACAATTGGATCCTCAACTCTGTTCACATAACATCAATACATTAAGCAGTTTTAAGCAGTTTAAAATATGTTAAATCAATAAAAAGTCTTCATAAACCACCAAAACCAATGTGTTTGTGTGTTATTAATGAATATTCTGGAGACAGACTAGTTGCTTGTTAAAACCAGAGGTTAGTAGATTAGGAATATGTATAATGAAGATAAAGTAGACTCAAATACTGTTCAAGTATCGTATTTAGGATGATTTCAACATCTAAAAAGCAGCTGGATGGGGCAACTAACTTGAAACTATCAATTTAAATCTAAACGTCTTCTGTTGAACACAATACAAGATATTATGAAGAATATTGGAAACCAGCAGCCACTGACATCCATAGGGACAAAACAAACACTATGGAATTCAATTTCCCTGCTTAACAACATTTTTCAAAATATCTTCTTTTGTGTTCAACAGAAGAGAGAAATTCATTCATGAAGGCTTGAAACAATTATAAAAAAAGAATTTTCAGGTGAACTATGCCTTAAAATCTATAATTTTCATTTCAAAAGGCCTCTAAAAGCTGAGACTGACATATTATGAACGACAGGAGAATTGCTCACAACAGGGGATTTCATCTCTGCTGACAGTCTTAAAATGTATTGCTGAATGCTGTGAATTTCTTACATAAGCAATTTTAATGGCAACGCTTATGAATCGAGAGACTTCTATAGTCATTTTGCAAGCAAAGCTGAATTACGGCTCATTATTTTGTGCCGAAAGTCATGAGTGTACAGTCAAACAAATCTAAAATCACATTTCTCAATGCAAAATTGCACCAACTACCATTTATAACATAGTAAAAGGCTGAGGAAATCCAGAGAAATCTCAGTCTGCTGAGCAAGGCTGAATGTGCACATCCTTTTGAGCCCTCAGATGGCATTGCATAAAAAAACATCATGCTGGGGTTTTAAATACAGCCACAGGAGCTTAGGAGAACTTTAGAAAACCTCTGAACACAGTCTCAAGCTGGACATGAACTGAAGGTGCAACAAAGCACAGCATGACTGACTGGAATATACAGTTGAAGTCAGAATTATTAGCCCCCCTGAATTATTAGCTCCCCTGTTTATTTTTTCCCCCCAATTTTTGTTTAACGGAGAGAAGATTTTTTTCAGCACATTTCTAAACATAACAGTTTTAATGACTGATTTATTTTATCTTTGCCATGATGACAGTAAATAATATTTGAGTAGATATTTTTAAGACACTTCTATACAGCTTAAAGTGACATTTAAAGGCTTAACTAGGCTTATTAGGTCAACTAGGCAGGTTAGGGTAATTAGGTAAGTTATTGTATAATGATGGTTTGTTCTGTAGAATATCGAAATATATAGCTTAAAGGGGCTAATAATATTGACCTTAAAATGTTTGTTAAAAAATTAAAAACTGCTTTTATTCTAGCTGAAATTAAACAAATAAGACTTTCTCCAGAAGAAAAAAATATTATCAGACATACTGTGAAAATTTCCCTGCTCTGTTAAATGTCATTTGGGAATATTAAAAAATAAATAAATTCAAAGGGGGGCTAATAACTCTGACTGTATGTTAGAAGGCAACATTGACATACAGTACATTAGGACAGTACAGAGTCTTGTATTATGTCAGATTGGGGTAAAATGTTGCCTGTCAAACATTAGCAATTAGTTTGATCAGTTCACAAACAATAAAAAATTTGAATAAAAAGGAAACTGCCTCTAAACATGCTTCTATTCCAACATATTTGGGATAGCAGGCTTTAAAATCAAAGTTTCTTTATAATTACACAATACAAAATTTTTGTTCTAACTAGGGATGCACCGATACCATATTTTATTCTCAGAGTTAATGCTTTGGAGTCTTTCTGATCCCATCATCATATTCTCTACAATCCCTCGCATATAGCAAAGATCTATCTGCTGAAAAAAGCAGTACAAAATCTGCACATCCACTATTGAAATAAACAAGAAAAAGATTTTACAACTACGAGTGATTAGCTGATTCAGTAGTAGTCTCTCACTGTATAATGTCAAGTGTCTTCACGCCCACACTGTGCAGTTGATTATGGGTGTTGAAATTATAGTGCTAAAAGCCAGCTTAACTGAGCCCAAGCGGTGCTGAGATTACTATACTTCGGAGACTGGAATCTTTATTCTTGAACTTAAGGTGAGACATTGCAGACAAAAGTCAGTTTGCTGTTTTTTTTTTTTATGCACGTCTTTAAAATTTGGCAAGTTTTTCACTTACTATTAAAGCAAAAAAACACCCAAACTAAAATTTTAAGAGTTTTTTTTTTTTTTTTGACTTTTTTTCTCATTTACACATCATGTAAACATCTGATGTTAGCGATCTCACACACATGTCATGTTCTTGGGAACATCAGAAGGTGAGTTTACAGACACACAGGTTATCAGGTAATTGGCAGATTTTCTAGTAAACACCATATGAGAGTGATCACCTCCTTTGATCAGTTGGTTAAGGATCCGAAGACACATAAGAAAAATCCATGGAAGAAGAGAAGACCAAGGAGCGAAGGTGAGGACAAACATCCTTCAATAACGGCCAAAAAGTGGATGAATGAGGTGGGTTTTTATAGTGTCCATTGATTGAGGGTACAGGTGCAGGTGATTGGTGAGAGACAACGATGATTGGGAGAGTATGAACGAGGCGTGGGTGTGACAGTCTTACGCCTGTTTCACACCGCAAGCGTCAGCGGCGCGTGAGCAGAGCGTGAGCAGCGCGTATGTCGAGCAGTAGCAGCACGCAGGCGTTTGCCTTTCACACCAGCTGCGTCTGCAGCGCGCAGTTCTTCGGCAGCTGCTGCTGAGATCAACCTATCTCTGTCTATTCTATCTAGTTACCCATGTCTCTCTATATACAAATACACTTTTTAAACTTTTCATCTGCACCAAGGCCCCACCTATGCTGTTTCGTTAACCTGCAAATATTTATGTTACAAATTTTATAGATCAAATAGTACTGTATGCTTCTAAAGCTAACTTATATGAGAAGTGTCTACAGTCAGAAGACAATCACCTGTGATATCATGTCATTTGTTTTTTGATTATCAGGTTGCTGTAGATCTAGTTATAATCATATTTATACAATATAGTTATAATGATATTTATACATGATCAAACTAGTGTTAATTTCTCCGCTTCAGTGATGTCCAGCGGCAGAATAACAGCTCGTTAATTCATGCTCGTGCAGATGATAAGACGGACAAAAGAAATTAATGCATGCCATTCTTTTACTTATTTTCGTGTTGTCAGATTCAGAGTGCAATTTGTGCAAACAGCTCCCGGTAGGAATAACTCGAGTGAACATAAAACAAAGCCGATTAAAACTTTCTTCCTCTGCTCCGCTGCACAGAACACAGCGAGCTCACATCATCCAGCATGCGTGTCGAACTACACTACCCACAATACACTTCGCTATGGACTACAATTCCCGTAAATATTCTATTTCCCCTCTCCTACAACACTAGTGTGCAACTGATACTAAAATTGTTTTACATTTGGTTTTGTAGTTCGGACCTAAATAAATGTTTGTTGCCGTTTTAAATCGTTTTAAGTGAATTTGAATGACTATATATAAACCATTTGACATTATTAACGCATTTATTGGGTAAAATTGCTACTTTTTACTGTCATTCAATGTGTTTTGGTCGTTGTCAATGCACTGTCACTTTAATTGAGCGTGAGCAGCGCGTCAAAAATAGACCCAGCGCCGAAACTATCGCTGCACTGCTGCTTCGGCGACGCTCACGCCTCGCTCTGATGCGCTGCTGCTGCGTGCGGTATGAAAGCTCTAATCTGTTAACATGGACGCCGAAAACACACGCGCTGCTCACGCTCTGCTCACGCGCCGCTGACGCTTGCGGTGTGAAACAGGCGTTATTCTTAACTGTATGACTGTATGATTTGCTGCTAATGACCATATCATCCATCATGCCAGTGCAGTTTCACTTTGGTGTCTTTAATCAAGAGTTTTTACCACAATGAGCCAGACAGGCTTTTCAAACGTAATATTTTCAGCACGAAATTTTTTTCCCCACCAACACGTCCCTTACGGGTTTCTGTAAATAAGCGCATTTTTATACTAATAAATCCCTTTGCTAATATCTAATAGTTTGCATATTAAACAAACATCACTAATAACTAATCATTTGCATATTATACATTACATTTTAGAAAATGTGTAATTAGATGAAATCAATGAGTAATCAATGAGCTGGGGCAGAATGGTGAGAAGAGTTTGTTATCTTGTCATAAGAACTGACCTGCGTCACCGGTGCTGCCCAGAGATGGACTGTCTGTTGAAGACCTGGAGCCGTTCTCCACAACGGGACCCTGTGCTGATGGAACGGGGTGGGTCTGATCTCCCTTACTCTCCCCCTGAAGAATCTCTTGTTGCTGCACTGGGGTTTTGTGAGCCGATACGGGACGTCCTCTAGAGGATGTGGCACACAGGCTTGCCAATTGTGGCTGTTGGAGAAATGAGCAGAACATTTCACTATCAATATGTGTCGAAATATCAGTACGTTAGACAGCACCACTGTGAACTGACATAATGCCACAACCACTGTAAACTATTGTAAAACATTAACAATTAGTATCCTCAATTCCCTCATTTAAAATTTATAAAGGTTTTTCTCTATTCCAACTTTTTGAGGGGTGCGTTGCAGCCATCAAAATCAAAATTTGTTTATATTTCCACAATACAATTAAAATGATCAGTAATAACATTGGAAATATTTCTTGTGTACCTCTGTCTATTAAAAAAATAAACCCAGGAAGACTTTGGAGATTTGTGCCAAGGACTACATTTTTGAAAACCAAGAAATACAACAACAGTGCTCACCCCTGAGCCATCATACTTCTTATAATAAATATTATGACACTAAAGACTGGAGTAATGATGCTAAAAAATCAGCTTTGTCATCATCACAAGAATAAATAGCATTTTGATATATATTCAAATGAACTGAACACTCAATAACAATTAATTAATAATGAATAAAACTTTCTCCAGTAAGAAATCAAATCAAATTGCAAATTAATCTTTTATAAATGCAATACCAAAATGTACTTCTTGCAGCGAGTCTTACAAAAACTCAAAATGTCACAGTATTTGTGGCTAATGCTAACTAGTCCGATTGCATTTCTTTGTCTACATGTGGCATTTCCAGCATAAAGGCAGCACATTGTGATAAAATAAACGTAATTTATTCCACCTTGTGGGGAGGAAGTTTATGAACACAATGATTCCTTGAGAAGCGGTAACCATGCAGCTCCAGCTCTCTCCTCGCTCGGGTCTAATGGCAATTTAGATCATGAAAAATTAATGCCTGCTAAAAACATAATAAGAGCCATTAAAACCATTATTGCAAGCATCCAGGGGAAATCGAGGACTCTTGTTATTGCTGAAGGTAATCTGTAATATTTCTCACTTCCTTTTTTGATATAATTTCCATGGCCACCTGCTTACAAATTACATTTATTACTGTTAATCATTATCATTATTATCATCATCATTAAAACATTTAAATGCTAACAAATAAATAAATAAATGCATTTTAACAAGTAAAATATAATTTTTTTTATAACATATATATATCTCTGTCTATTAGTTTTATGATTAATTAACAATGTAATAATTTTAATAAGAGCCATTACTGCTGATTATTATTATTAATATTACTATTATTATTATTATTATTATTATTATTATTATTATTATTATTATTATTATTATTATTATTAATATTATTATTATTATTATTATTATTATTATTATCATCTGTAATATTTCTCACTTCCTTTCTTAAAATAATTTACATGGCCACTTGCTTGCAAATTACATTTATTACTGTTATATTATATTATATTATATTATATTATATTATATTATATTATATTATATTATATTATACTATATTATATTATATTATATTATTGTTTAATTATAATAACTGTCAAATTATTATTATTAAATTATTTATATTGAATTATTAAATTATCAAGAAGTGTAAAATTATTATTATTATTATTATTATTATTATTATTATTATTATTAATAATATTAATATCTGTAATATTTCTGATTTTTTTCTTAATATAATTTACATAGCCCCTTGCTTGCAAAGAACATTTATTACTGTTAATATTATTTATTATTATTATTATTATTATTATTATTATTATCGATAAATTATTTAAATATTAACAAATAATTAAGTGCATTTTAACGTTTAAAATATCATTAATTTTTTATAATATCTCTCTCTATCACTTTTATACTTATTTACAATGTATTAATTAATAATTAGAATTTAGAATTATACTTTCTATAAGGCATATTAAATTATCAAAAAAAGTGTAAAAAAAATCACATAACATTAAAAACACATTACTATATTAAAATGTTAATATTAAAAAATAAAATGATAAATGTGTCTGCAGTGCTAATAAGACCCAATAAATCCATTATTGTGTTCATTGAGAGCAAATCAAGAACTCTTGTTATTGCCAAAGCTATATAATATGTCTTACTTTCTTTTTGATGCAATTTTCTGAGGCAATTGCTTGCAGTGCAAGTCGAGTGTCGGCCGGACTATTGATATCGTCTCCCCTTTCAGAGAGCATGACATTGGAAATTGTATGGTGGTCATCAGGGGTTTTGTCACAGTTGTCAGAACTAATTGTACCCTGGACGACAGATGTGAGTGGCTGGATGTTCAATATGTGTCTTGGCAGGGTGTGCAGGGGAATGCAGGAGTATCACTGAACTCAATTCAGAGACACAATGTCAGGAAAAATGAGCCATAAATAATAGACGTGTCATTACTTTGTTAGCAAGGAACATCATGCTAAGGAATGAGCCAGTAGTATTATTTATATATATATATATATATATATATATATATATATATATATATATATATATATATATATATATTATATATTGTGTGTATATATATATATATATATATATATATATATATATATATATATATATATATATATATATATATATATATTTTTTTTTTTTTTTTTATCAAATTATTATTAAATAAATTGTTTAAAAAATTCATATTTAAATGTATACAGTTGAAGTCAGAATTATTAGCCCCCCTGAATTATTAGATCCCCTGTTTTTTCCCCCCGATTTCTGTTTAATGGAGAGAAGATTTTTTCAGCACATTTCTAAACATAATAGTTTTAATAACTCATATGTAATAACTGATTTATTTTATCTTTGCCATGAAGACAGTAAATGTTATTTTGCTAGATATTTTTCAAGACACTTCTATACAGCTTAAAGTGACATTTAAAGGCCTAACTAGGTTAATTAGGTTAACTAGGCTGGTTATGGTAATTAGGCAAGTTATTGTATAACTAGGGTTTGTTCTGTAGACTATCGGAAAATAAAATAGCTTAAAGGGGGTAATAATTTTGACCTTAATATAGTCTTTAAAAATATAATAACTGCTTTTAATCATGCATTAAAACAATTTAAACTTGTTAAACTCACTCTTCTTGAACAAATTTCATGATGATTAATTATCCTAGGAAACTGAACAGACCTTTTATTCCCGGTTGCTTTGCGCTCGTCTTCTCTTGTTGATATGATTATACACGAGACTACCGGGACATGTCAACATGCAGCTGTTAGTCAACTCGGTGGGCGCGGGGACCGCACTCCTATGTCACGTTGCGGTCGATCTGAAAACCGATCCAATTGGACCACTGTTTTTATGTTGTTAAATTGAAAAAACTGACTAGGTGTGTTTATTTCACCCCAATATGATGGTATATACACTTTACCTAAACATATGTCCAAACAGCTTGAAACCATAGGTGACCTTTAAACAATTAAACCAAAATGATTCTGAACCTAATGAACTCTAACCTAACCTACAGTAACTCTTATCCTAACAAACCATGCATAAACTAAAGGATCATGTATTCAACAGATTTAATGTTGGCCTAAAACTTTCGCACTGTGCTGCACTTCTATGACTTAAATGTCCAGGGATCTGTGGTTCATTTCACAGTCTGTGCCATCTAAACTCTATTTGTGTGGATGTGGAGGCAAGAAGATTGAATTACAAATTGCACTCTCATCACAGAGCCCAGAAATGAGTTTGAATAATCCTTCAGAATGAGCAGATGATTGTGTGGAGCTCGTCTCATATCATAGCAGATGCTTTGGTTCTAGCAGATGGCGCAGCCTACAGATATTCCTTCTGAAGAAACAACAACTTCCTAAATAGAAGCCGTCTGTTTTGTGTTAAAACACATGTGCACAAAGGAGATTACAGATACAAATGATTCCTCATCGTTTCCAAGGTGTAATGGTTCTCGTGTACTCGTAGTATAAGAGATGATGATTCATAAAAATAAACACATTATGGATATGAATCACCATTAGATCTGAAGCACTTACACAAGTAGGCCATAGCATTACTGTAGTCTGATACTCAGTCTGATTTATTCTAGTGAATCAGTTCATGGCATCTCTTAATTATTGGAGAATTTGATTCATTCTAGTGAATCAGTTCAACCTACACTAACAAATGCTGAGTCAAATAGGAACAAACCCAAACGTTGGGTTAAACAGTATAATTAAAAATTGAAAAAACAACCCAATGTTGGGCTTGTCCATATGTCGTGTTTGTTATTGTAATTCATCTGACTAAATTGGCTTGTTCAAAACAGTTCTTTCCCTTTTTTATTTAGTGTTTATTCATTTAAGTGAATCAGTTCATCCTGCTCACTCTCATTCATATGTAAGGCTTAGAAATTTTGATTCGTTCTACCGAATCAGTTAGAAATCTGATTCATTCTAGCAAGTCAGTTTATTCTGCTAAATTACTTTCATATGTGGGGTTAAGAAGTCTGATTCGTTCTAGCGAATCAGTTCATCCGGCTCACTTTCTTTCATATATAGGGTTTAGAAATCTGATTCATTCTAGTGATTCAGTCAATTCCCGCTCACTCTCTTTCATATGTAGCGTTAAGAAATCTGATTCATTCTAGTGATTCAGTTCATTACCGCTAACTCTTTTTCATATGTAGGGTTTAGAATTCTGATTCATTCTAGTGATTCAGTTCCTTCCCACTCACTCTCTTTCATATGTAGGGTTAAGAAATCTGATTTCTAGTGATTCAGTTCAATACCGCTCACTCTTTTTCATATGTAGGGTTAAGAAATCTGATTAATTCTTGTGAGTCAGTTCATTCTGCTCACTGTCTTACATACAGTATATAAACTTTCTAAATCTGATTCATTCGAGTGAATCTGTTTATCCAGCCCACTCTCTTTCATATCTAGTAATGTGTATGTGTATATATATATAAATATATATATAGATATCTAATTCATTCTAGTGATTCAGTTCATTCCTGCTCAAGCTCTTTTATATGTAGGGTTTAGAAATCTGATTCCTTCTAGCAAAACAGTTCATTCTGCTCACTGTCTTTCATATGTACGGTTTAGAAATCTGATTCATTCTAGTGAATTAGTTCATCCTGCTCACTCTCCTTCATATGTAGGGTTTAGAAATCTGATTCATTCTAGTGAATCACTTCATCCTGCTCACTCTCTTCCATTTGTAGGGTTTAGAAATCTGACTCATTGTAGTGAATCAATTCATTCTAAAGGGTTCACTGTCTTTTATATGCAGTATTAGGATATCTGATTCATTCCAGTAAATCGATTCATCTTAAACTGTTCACTATTTTTCAAATACAGTGTTATTAAATATGAATAATAAATGTGATTTGGTTCATCCTGAAAACTACTCTCTCCTGTATGTGATATGGATTCAGTTCATTCTAGTGAATTGCTCTATCCTCAATGGTCCATATCTAGTTCTGGACTGATTCAATATAGTGAATCGGTACATTAAAAAAAAATCTCTCTGTAATATGCAATGAGAAATCTGAATGTTTTAGTCAACTGATTCATTATAAGCACCCTCTGTTTTTCATTGCGAAGGAAAGTTTGATCCATTTTAGTGAGCCGAATGTTTCTGCAATTCAACGACACTCAAGATTAAAAAAAAAAAAAACATCTGCGCAGTCATATGTTATGTTTCAGATCTTATGATCTAATATTTACTGACCTGGTAGTCCATTTTCCACTGAGCTCCGTGGTCAGGATGACTCTGTCCAATGAGCTCCTGGACTTTGGCTCTTCTCAAAGGGTTTCTGCCCACCACTGAGCTGGGGTCACTGGGAGTGTAAGTCTTCTTCGTGGGGTTGTAATCCACAATCTGATTCGTACTATAAGCACGTCTTCTTGGAGAGGTGCTCGAGTCAGTTCCTGTGCAAAAACAGTAATTTCACTCATGTTCATTTAGATCGTCTCTCTGTTGCAACTTACAGACTTAAAGAAAAAGAAAAATATTATTAAGGCCCTTTACATGCACACCAATACCCTGATAAGCCTATTGAAATAACTGTTTTACAAGACTTTCTAATTAAAATCAGTTTGTTTTGTGGTAACTATATCCAAATGTAATCCACTGCACACGACAAACGACAAGCGTCAGACCAGAAGTCATTCATTTCCAATGGAGAGTTGTCCGGGAGTTGCATGGAGTTCCGATCATCTCCGTATGCGGAAAATTCGGATCTGAATTGAGCTGCGAATCTGTTGAAATATTTAACCTCCTGCGACTAGAGCGTATGTGACCAGCCGACCGGATGTGATGTATTCCAGTGATGTTCAAGCAGGTCTGTGTGCGCGAGATGAGAAATAGAACTTTTTTTGGTAATTTTTTGAATCAGAAAAAGTCTATATTAAAAAAAACATTTATATTTATAAATGTAAGTAATGGGGCGAGGCAGTGGCGCAGTAGGTAGTGCTGTCGCCTCACAACAAGAAGGTCGCTGGGTCGCTGTTTCGAACCTCGTTGGCATGTTTGTGTGGAGTTTGCATGTTCTCCCTGCCTTCGCGTGGGTTTCCTCCAGGTGCTCCGGTTTCCCCCACAGTCCAAAGACATGCGGTACAGGTGAATTGGGTAGGCTAAATTGTCCGTAGTGTATGAGTATGTATGTGTGTGGATGTTTCCCAGAGATGGGTTGCGGCTGGAAGGGCATCCGCTGCGTAAAAACTTGCTGGATAAGTTGGCGGTTCATTCCGCTGAGGCGACCCCGGATTAATAAAGGGACTAAGCCGACAAGAAAATGAATGAATGAATGAATGTAAGTAATAAAGTAATAAAAAAATATGATGTTTTGTTGTCTCTACAATCCCTCCAATATTTTAAGCAGTCTAAGTTTTGTAGTATTCATTTATTCATTCAACCACAGAGAATTGCTTTTGCATTCCTTTATTTCGGACACTGCGTGAACAGCTTCTATCCAATAGAGCATGTCAGAACTGAAAATTCTGTGCGACTACCACAAGGGGGGGGTACCACAGTCGTGTCCAAATGTTGTGTGCAGTGGAAAGGCGGCGTAACATTGAGTATTTAAATGATGTCAACTGTATCTTTCATTCAAAGTAGATGTTTATGTTGGATTAATATTAAAATACATTTTTAATTTATTCAAACAAGTCAAAACTATCATTTAAGAGTTAATTTATAAATTTAACTGTAACAAATTACAGTTGAGGGGAAGGGGGGGTTGGGAGTTACATGGATTGGGAATGGGGGGATCTCTTATTTTCACATCCCAATATTGACACCCCAATGTTGACCTTTTAAAAAAAAAGGTACCACCACAATGAAAGCTTTTGTACCTTTATTTCTGAGTGTAGCAATTCTATTTCTGAACCACCAGATAAGAACACCGTTTTATACTTTTGTTTTGGTCAAGAAAGCTGTATATTTTGCTGTACATTTCCTACAATACATAATTTTCTCAGTCTGAATGTGTTTAAATTCAAAGGCGTGTTCCTGTCACATTTAACAAAATTGGCGAAATGGGAAAAATCTAGCTGTGCTGATCCTTTTACACTAAAGTAGTTCATTTCCTCACTCTGAAAAAGGAAAAAGGGTAAACATGTTTACATGACCACATGCACCGTCATTTTAATCAGGTTAAGGACGTGAATGTAAACACACTGATTGCTTCTGGAAACTTTAACAGTTAAAGTTAACATAAAATTCTGTAACACTCAAGTCGTTGGTTGCTTAATGGTACACATTTGCCTTATATGGAGCTCTACTTTACCTATAATGTCTTGCTCCGTGGCAATAGGGCTGCTTTCAGACATGGTCTCCTGGCAACAGTCAAACAGTGAGCCGACCTGATTGTCCCTGTGCGGCCTCTGAGCGTCAGAGGAAACCTTCCCAGCATCCTCCTCCAGAGAGTGGTAGAAGACTGAACTGGCAGACTCATTGGAGCGCATCATGCTGTAGCGACGCCGCTTGTCCTGACACAACAGAGAGACAAACCAGGTTCGGGACATTTTTTGCCTCAGACTAAAATCTGCAATATCAAACATTATATAATAAAACTTAAAACAATTACGTTCAAATAATATAAAAAATGATATGGGTGATACAAGTATAGCAGGTCAATTTTGCATGTCCTGGATAAACCTATTTATATAAACATAATGAAAGAATTTTGAATAGTAACACAAATTATATCATGTTATCTCTAAAATATGGATGAATGTCTTACTGATTTGGGGTTAGAGTGATATCGGGAAGTATCACAGACCACACTGTATCCAATCAGATGATCACCAGGAAACAAACACGTTGCTCCTACTGGAGAGAGCAGGATCTCCTTCGTCTCGGGATAAAGCCACTCGATGGAAATATCAGTCAGTACTGAAGTCATGCACTTCTTCAGAGACTTAATCATCTGCCAAACACAAAAATCACAGCCAAAGTCAAATGCTACTGCACCTACAGTGCATCCCGAAATTATTCATAGCACTTCACTTTTTCCACATTTGTTTATGTTACAGCCTTATTGCAAAATGGATTAAATTAATTTATTTCCTCAACATTCTACACACAATAACCCATAAAGACAAAGCGAAAAAAAGATTTTTTGAAATTGTTACAAATTTATTTAAAAAAAAAAAAAGGTGAAAAATCACATGTACATCAGTGTTCACAGCCTTTGCTCAATACTTTGTTGATGCACCTTTGGCAGCGATTACAGCCTCAAGTCTTTTTGAATATGATGCCACAAGCTTGGCACACCTGTCTTTGGGAATTTTTGCCCATTCCTCTTTGCAGTGCCTCTCAAGCTCTATCAGGTTGGATGGAAAGCGACAGTGTACAGCCATTTTCAGACCTCTCTAGAGATGTTCAATAGGATTTAAGCCTGGGCTCTGGCTGGGCCACTCAAGGACATTCACTGAGTTTTTGTAAAGCCACTCCATTGATATTTTGGCGGTGTGCTTTGGGTCATTGTCCTGCTGGAAGATGAACCGTTGCCCCAGTCGGAGGTCAAAAGCACTCTGAAGCAGGTTTTCATTCAGGATGTCTCTGTACATTGCTGCATTCATCTTTCCCTCTATCCTGACTAGTCTTCCAGTTCCTCCTGCTAAAAAACATCCCCACAGCATGATGCTGCCACCACCATGCTTCACTGTAGGGATGGTATTAGCCTGGTGACGAGCGGTGCCTGGTTTTCTTCAAACGTAACGTCTGGCATTCACTCCAAAAGAGTTCAATTTGAGTCTTATCAGACCAGAGAATTTAGTTTCTTATGGTCTGAGAGTCCTTCAGATGCCTTTTGGCGAATTCCAGGCAGAAGTGGCTTCAATCAGGTTATTAATCACCTCCCTGACTAAAGCCCTTCTCCCACAATTACTCAGCTTAGATGGCCGCACAGCTCTAGAAAGAGTCCTGGTGGTTCCAAACATCTTCACTTACGGATGATGGCGACTACTGTGCTCATAGGCACTTTAAGAGCAACAAAAAATTCTCTTTACCCTTCCCCAGCCTTGTGCCTTGAGACAATCCTGTCTCGGAGGTCTGCAGACAATTCCTTTGTCTTCATGATTGGTTTGTGCTTTGACCTGCACTGTCAACCCTGGGACCTTATATAGACAGGTGTATGCCTTTTCAAATCATGTTCAATCAACTGAATTTACCACAGGTGAACTCCAATTAAGCTGGCTGAAACATCTCAAAAATGATTAGCTGAGCTCAATTTAGAGCTTCACGGTAAAGGCTGTGGATACTGATGTACATGTGATTTTTCAGGTTTTTATTTTTAATAAATATACAACAATTTCAAAAAATCTTTTCTCACATTGTCATTATGGGGTATTGTGTGAAGAATTTTGAGGAAATAAATGAATTTAACCCACTTTAAAATAAGGCTGTAACATAAACAATGTGAAAACAATGTGGAAAAAGTGAAATGCTATGAATACTTTCCGGATGCACTGTACTGAACTCATACAAATCAGTGAATGTACGCAATGTGAGTAAAACAAAGAAAGTTCATACTCCTAAGCCCCACTATGTTTTAAATTTTCACAGTATGTCTGATAATATTTTTTCTTCTGGACAAAGTTTTAATTGTTTTATTTCGACTAGAATAAAAGCACTTTTTACATTTTTAAACACCATTTTAAGGTCAAAATTATTAGCCCCCCAATTTTTTCCATCATTATACAATAACTTGCCTAATTACCATAACTTGCCAAATTAACGTAATTAAACCATTAAATGTCACTTTAAGCTGAACACTAATACCTTGAAAAATATCTAGTAAAATATTATTTACTGTCATCATGGCAAAGTTAAAATAAATCAGTTATTAGAAATGAGTTATTAAACTATTATGTTTAGAAATGTGTTGAAAAAATCTTCTCTCCGTTAAACAAAAATTGGGGGAAAATATACATTTATTCAGGAGGGGTAATAATTTATCTGTATATGGATTATGTTTATCGCAGCCTTATTATTTAAAATGATTTGTTTCAGTTCTTTTGAAAGGAAGTACCCAAAACAGGAAGTGGAGCCCATAATTTAAAGCACAGTATTACATGTAGAAAAGAGTGGATTGACAGTAGTCTTAAACACCAGAAAGAGAGAGAAGAATCTGACGCTAAATGTGCTGTCTGCTTTGATTATTACCCTAACTCATGTTTGACTAAACAAAGCCAATTGTTAATTGCTAATACATTTGGTCGCTCTGCAATTTACGCCTCTGCTGTAATTGCTCTGCGGTGACATTCAGAATAGCAGACTGGAAGATAAACATGTCAGAGGAAATGAAGGACCTTGGGCTGCAGTCGTTCCCCTTCTGCCAGAAACTCAGCTGTGCCTCTGGAAACAGCGGAAAGTCCCGAAACCAGCCTTCTGCACGCGGCTTGGCCAATCCCGAACGTAAAACACCTGCCATGATGAAAGCACACACACACTGAGACACTGCAGGTGCGTAAATCCATGAAAACATCACAAGAGCTGCACGTTATTATCAATCTGCAACGCTCTGCCAGACAATATCCGTTTCGGAATCTCTGAAATGTATTGCTTTATTAATTCAGGGATTGGCAAGCAGACAGTGCAAGCCAGATAGTAAGCTAATCATATTGTTTATTTGAATTAAAAGCATAGATTGTGCAAGTCTTTGTCTCAAAAAAAAAAAAAAAAAAAACCTAGAGTGACTGTCATCTAATAAAGCAAAAAATAAAATGCAAATAGATTCTCTAACATATGGAAAAAACTACACTGTAAAAAATGTCTGTTAATCCTTTAGCGTTCTTGTAAAATTTGCTTAAATGCTTAAAAAAATGCATACCCAAAGTAAATTGATATGTCAATCAAAAGGTCGGCGGCCATTTTCCTTTCAAAATAGTAGTATTGTTTACACCTAAAAAGACAATACACTACCGAACACATCATAGATTTGATTGCTCCAGCAACTAGTTTGAAATGATAGCGGTGCATTCCTTGGATGTTTATCGAAATATAAAGGGGTTGTGTACTAAATATTTCACTGAATTGGATTGGCTGGACCCTTTGCAGTGTAATTACACCCTGTTTCTTGAAATGTTAAGGATCTGTGGACAGACAGGAAGCGAAAAAGTTTTTTTGGTTTTGTTATTGTTTCTGTGATTATCAACATTTTGACAAAGACACAAATTGTGTCTGCTACTGTATGCTCATTTGGTCAAAAGATATATGACATGTTTAGTTTTGTGGGAAGCTGATATATTTACCGACGTTTCCCCAAAGTTTTCCCGTAAACATGCTATGTACTGCAGGCGGTACGTCAGAACAGCAACTGCCTAATTAAGAGTTTCCATATTTGTGTGTTTTCTATTTATTATGGTTGTGAATTGCATTATGGGATGTTGATCTCTGCTCTGTCAACTTTCAACTCTGCAGTTTAACAAAGTGACTTTCACTGACATTTTAGCAGTTTGTAATAATATAATGTATAAGAAATAATATATAGGAAAATAAATCTATAACAGAAAATGTGGCAGTTTATTTTGTAGCATAATATACAACACCAACCCTAACAATAATCACTTTAAACTATTAAAAATGTTCATGAAAGTCAAGTTTTTTAACTTATTTACAAATTTTTCAAAAATTCAAAAATGGGGAAAAATAAAAACATAACTCTATAATAATTATAATTATATCTGCAATAATTTACGGATATTTTTTACACTGTAACTATGCTAAAATGGTGTTATCCAGACTGAATTGGTTTTACATGGTTTAAATTGATAGTTCATATACAGCTAGCTATGTTTACGAATTAAAAGATGAAAAACTGCGCAAAACTGAAATATTGCATACAATATTTGTAAATAAAGCACTGTTTTCAATGAGTTGAAAAGAACAAAATCATCACTTCCTGATAGCCTGACACCAAATATCAAAAAGAAAAATGGAATTTGCTGCTTTTAAATTAAAATCACATGACTAGGGTTCGAAATAATATTACAAGGCATGGAATATTGTTTCGAACCCTAGTCATACGTTACCTGACCAAAGTCTTGTCGCCTATCCAAATTAAGGAGCAACAAATAATAACTTGACTTCTAGTTGATCATTTGGTATCAGAAGTGCCTCTAGATTACATTTATTTTACCAACATAAAATATGATCATGTCTTGATTTTTAATTATTTAATTAGGACAGTAAGCTTTGACTTGGCCTGGACAAAAGTCTTGTCAATTAACAAAAATAATATACAGTATAGAATATAAAGTCATGGTGCAGTGGGAAAAGAGTTAATATTGTGTCTGACTCCCATGAGCTTGGAGGACTGCATCCATACATCTCTGCAATCACTCAAATAACTTATTAATAAAGTCATCTGGAATGGCAAAGAAAGCGTTTCTGCAGGACTCCCAGAGTTCATCAAGACTCTTTGAATTCATCTTCAATGCCTCTTCCTTCATCTTACCCCAGACATGCTCAGTAATGTTCACCTCTGGTGACGGGGCTGGCCAATCCTGGAGCACCTTGACCATCTTTGCATTCAGGAACTTTAATGTGGAGGCTGAAGTATGAGAAGGAGCGCTATCCTGCTGAAGAATTTGCCGTCTACTGTGGTTTGTAATGTAATGGGCAGCACAAATGTCTTGATACCTCAGGCTGTTGATGTTGCCATCCACTCTGCAGATCTCTCGCACGCCCCCATGTTGAATGTAACCCCAAAACCATGATTTTTCCTTCACCAAACTTGACTGATTTCTGTGAGAATCTCGGGTCCATGCAGGTTCCAATAGGTGATGATTGGGATGCAGTTCAACAGATAATTTATCTGAAAAATCTTCCGTCTGCCACTTTTCCAAATGATCAACTAGAAGTCAAGTTATTATTTGTTGCTCTTACAACTGGGATCAATAACAAGACTTTTGTCAGGTAGTGTATAGTCATTAATTTGTACCATTGCAGTCTAACCAATATTTACCACAGTGAAATTAAAATCTCCATCAGGCTTGATGATGGAACATCAGGCTTGATGCATCTTAGATCTGAATAAGTTCTGTATAAAATTTATTTCAAAATTCTCAATGTACGTGTATTATGTCTTGACTCTTTGTAAGGGGTATGTAAAATTCAGATTTAAGTCTCACAATAAAGTTGTTTATGTTTATACATATTGCAATTTGTTCGGTAAATGTTTCCATCGTCATTTATGCAAATTTTTTTCTTATCGGATAAAAAGTGTCTCCTAAGTTGTACATTTTTTAATGCACATTTTCAAAAATTGTGCGTATTAAGAATGTCATTGATTACATATTTCCAGCTTTACAAAAAAATATCTTCTTTTGTGTTCAACAGAATAGAGAAATTCGATTTGGAACCACTTGTGGATGACTAAATGGCGAGGAAATGTTCATTTTTGGGTGAACCATCCCTTGAATATATGATGTGCACTTCTAATACACCTACTATTTAATGCCTTAAAATGCTGTGAGCAACTCACATAATTTTACAAACCAAGCCAAAACAAGTGAAGTTTAATACACCGGCTGTAATGCAACCAGTAGTAATTGAACATGAGTGACCTTCAGCATGAGCAGTAGCATCTGCGGCTCACAGCGTGTGAGATCTGATGCACTATTTGCTCAAAGAATCCATCTGTCCACTGAGTGTAAATCTTCAGCTCTGATAAGTTTACAAGGAAACATCCATCCCCAACAAGCAAAGAAAGTGAATTGTGTCCTCAGAGCCGAGAAATAAGAGAAAGACACATCTGTGATCATTCTGAAAGATCAATGCAGTGCAGTTTAAGAGAGTAAATTACACCGTCGCTGGCACCGTCTTTGTGTTTGACCTCAGCTTTTGTCTATTGAACAGCTATAAAAACCTACACTTTCTTTGAAAAGAAAGCTATTGTAGCATCTACTTCAAGAGGACGAGGAAGAAAAGGAGCACTTCTTTAAGGTGAACATCTCGGCAGGTGATAAATTGACTGGATGTGGGAGATGGAAGCAACAGCGCACGGAAACAAAGCGTGCGAAAAGCAGCGGCGTTATGGCTAGTGCGGATCTGAAAGGATTGGAGAGAGAGAGACATCAATTTACCGTAGCTAGAGTCTGTGCTGATCTGATTATGATCTTATTACCTGCATAGATCTGCAGCTCTGCATCCTTCAACCTGCGATATTAAAGGATTACTTTAATCATTCCAAAACCTTACGACTTTCGATGGTATATTTTTAAGGCTGTGTTAACTTAGCATTGAAATGAAAAGTCCTTTCAATCAATTTCACTGCTAAGTTTATCCAGTCTTATACGTATATACAGTTGAAGTCAGAATTATTAGCCGCCTTTTGATTTTTTTTTCTTTTTTTAATATTTCCCAAAAGATTTTTAACAGAGCAGGGAAATTTTCACAGATTGTCTGATAATATTTTTTCTTCTGGAGAAAGTCTTATTTGTTTTATTTTGGCTAGAATAAAAGCATTTATTAATTTTTTTAAAACCATTTTTGGGACAAAATTATTAGCCCCTTTAAGCTAATTTTTTTTTTTGATAATCTACAGAACAAACCATCATTATACAATAACTTGCCTAAATACCCAAACCTGCCTAGTTCACCTTATTAACCCAATTAAGCCTTTAAATGTCACTTTAAGCTGTATAGAAGTGTCTTGAAAAATATCTAGTCAAATATTATTTACTGTCATCATGGCAAAGATAAATAAATCAGGTATTAGAAATAAATTTTTAAAACTATTATGCTTAGAAATGTGCTGAAACAATCTTCCCTCCATTAAACAGAAATTGGGGGGAAAAAATAAACAGGGGCGCTAATAATTCAGGGGGGCTAAAAATTCAGGGGGGCTAATAATTCTGACTTCAACTGAAAATTATCAAAAGTCATAAGGTTTTGGAATGATTTAAGTGTTATTTCAGTGAATGATTAAAGTGTTTGGAATGATTAAAGTGTCAAGTGTTTTGGGTATCTCCAAAGTCAAGCCATAAAAAGCACATATGACCCGTAAACAATATTTAAAGTCATGATAGGAAGACAGAAAGACACTTTCTCATCTCTCTGACTCTTGCACCGGGTTGCACATTTGCACTATAGACACTTTCTTAATCGCTCCATGTCTCTTGGAAACACTGCTTCATAGGTGAGTGGGCTTGACAAACCACCTGTAGAAACACTCTTCTCTCTTAGGCACCTGACACTTTATCTAAACTCCATCTTACATGGACTCAGCAATGAAAACGATGTTCACTATAAATGTACCACAATCATGTTGCACTGCTTGCGTCAACCTTAAATACCTCTTTTGCACAATATTAAACCTTTAATATGTCTTTTGCACAATAATTACCTTTAATACACAAGACTGCACAAGACTTTTGGCGAGCGGAGAAATTAAAATGGTCTTGCCCAACTGAGTCTGGTTTCTCTCAAGGTTTTTTTTCTTCACTCTCCTATCAGTGAAGTTTTTTTCCCTCTCCGCTATCACCTCTGGCTTGCATGGTTCAGGATCGGTAGAGCTACGCATCGATGAATTTGCTTTTCAGTGTTTGGACTCTCAGTAATGACTTTAAACCACACTGAACTGAGCTAAACTGAACTGAACTTAAACAGTAAAAACTGAACTACCCTGATCCAGATACTATGACCATTTATGTGAAGCTGCTTTGATACAATCTACATTGTAAAAGTGCTATACAAATAAAGCTGGATTGAATTTAAATTAATACCTTTTGCATAATATCCTGCACAACCTTGTTCAGTCTCATGTAAAATAACTTAGCCTGCCTTATTTGTATAGTTTATAAGTATTTGTAATATACATGTGTGTTAGTTGTGCATAGTTTTTTTTAAATAGCTCTTATGTCCAGTGTTTGTATTTATGATTAATCTATGAAGCACCATTGTCCTGTGAGACACAACATTTTTGTTCCTCTGAATGTCCACACATGTAGCGAAATACTATACACATAATCGGTTATGATCTATTTAGCAGGAATAGTTCATATAATAGTTCATACAAAAAAAGTTACATTTGAAATTCATGGATTTACTACATTTTGTTAAGGTAAGAGGTTGCAAACAATTGATATGGGCTGAATTTAAACAAACAACTTAAATTTAGTAATGTACAATTTAATATGTTTGTTTAAATTCAGCCCATGTAAATATTTTTCAACCACTTGCCTTAAATAAATGTAGTAAATCCAATGAATCATCTTTTATTTCAGTATATTCAGAGAATATTCATTGACTTTCCCTAATATAGAATTTTATTTATTATTAAAAATATCAGGTTTTATGTTTTATGAAAGAAAAAAAGTCATATAGGTTTCTCATTACATGAGAATCGGTAATACTGTGGAATAAAAACAATATTTATTCTTGGATTATATGCAGCACCTTTACATATTAGGTCTGTTTTTGTTTGCTGAAAATGTATCCATGTAATTATTATTAATACATTTTGTTTTCTTACACAAATTTAAGAAGCACATTTTTCTTAATATTGAACTTTATATTAGCTAGATTTACCGTATGTTTTCAGGGTCACACTTTACAATAAGGTTTAATAGTTGTTAAAGTTGTACAAGTAATGTTAATTTATGCATTTACTAACATGAACAAACAATGAACAATACATTTACTACAGTATTTATTCATGTTAGTTAATGTTAGTTAATGAAAATACAGTTGTTCATTGTTAGTTCATGTTAACTCACGGTGCATTAACTAATGTTAACAAGCACAGACTTGGATGTAAATAATGCATTAGTAAATGTTCAATTAAGATTTATAAATGCTGTGTTGTTCATGATTAGTTCATGTTAGTAAATGCATTAACTAATGAACCTTATTATAAAGTGTTACCGTTTTCAGTATAAGATCATAAGTCTGTGCAAAACTGTTGAATTGAATTTAAAAGTGACTACTAGTAAAACCAACCCAAGCTCATTCTGGAAACGTAGCCCTGCGGACGTTTCTGGAGACGCGATTTAAGTGCCCGGAGGTACGTACGGACGCGTTTAGTTTTTTTCGAGCGAACGCTGCGGGGCGGTGTGGCGGTGTGTCCGCTTAGCTCACAGCGTTGCGTCAGCGGAGCGTAGGCCCCAGAGGAGGAGGAGCCGGCCGCGTGGACGATGACCGGGATCGAGTCCGGGGAACAGCGATTCCGGAAATCAGGTAAGACGAAAAACAGAATCTAAAAAATAAGGGCAAGAAGCGGCGGGATCCAAAAACGCATTCGAAATCGAAGACGAGGGCTTTTGCTTTTTTTTTTTCTGGACGGCTTTTGCGAACCGTTGCTCGGGTTTAGGGAAGGAGGAGGAGGAAGAGGAGGGCGGCCGAGTCGGCCGATCCGCCGTTTTTTTGCGCAAGAACGGCGCGGGCGCGAACGGCGCGCCCTCCCGAAAGGCGCCCGAGACGCGAAAAAGCGCGCACGGCGGCCTCTCGCGGATCCGCGAAAACAAAAAACGCTCGAATACGTACCTCCTGGGATGTATCTCGCGGTCTGCAGAAACGTCTGCGGGGCTACGTTTCCACAATGAGCCCGGGTTGAGTAAAACTAGTAAAAATATTTTCATAAATTAAAATCAACCTTAAATATAAAAATAACTATTTTTCAGATCTTTCTAATGAAATAATTAATATTTCTGAAAGCCTTAGATTTAAATCAGGACGTTGTCAAAACAAGTACTTTTTTAGTCAGAACAAATAGTTTTTGGTAGCAATAAAATGTTTTTATTATTATTATTACTTTATGGCTTTTGTTGCATAAAGTCAATTGTTGCTTTTTAGCCAAAAACACTTTCCATTTCCAAATGCCGTGAAAATGTGATGCAGACTAATACTAATACATGACTTTTTAAAATGCTAAGTGTAATCCCATTTGACAGACATTAACAAAACAAGACAGTATGTTTTTACTGCTAGTGAAGAATACATAAACTGATCAAAAGTACAGTTGAAGTCAGAATTACTGCCCCTCCTGAATTATTACCCCAACCCCACTCACCCACCACCAACCATTCAAGTATTTTGGGGTTTTGCTCACGAGTTAGGGAAGGATGGAATGTGAGATTGACAGGTGGATTGGTGCAGCGGCAGCAGTAATGTGGTCAATGTACCGGACCGTTGTGGTAAAGAAGGAGCTGGGTCGAAAGGCAAAGCTCTCGATTTAGCAGTCTATCTACGTTCCTACTCTCACCCATGGTCATGAGCTTTGGGTCATGACCGAAAGAACAAGATCTCGGATACAAGCGGCTGAAATGAGTATCCTTCACAAGGTGGCAGGGCGCACCCTTACAGATGAGGAGCTCTGTCACCCGGGAGGAGCTCGAAGTAGATTCGCTGCTCCTCCACATTGAGAGAAGTCAGCTGAGGTGGCTTGGGCATCTGTTTCAGATGCCTCATTAACGCCTTCCTAGGGAGGTGGTCCAGGCACGTGCCACCGGGAGGAGGCCTCGGGGAAAACCCAGGACACTAGTGAAGCGCAGATGCACAGGTAATCCGCGAGTCAGGTAATAAAAACATACATTATGATGAATTTCGGGTCGGTTGCGGGTGGATGTAGTGGGACATGGCAGTGGACCAGCAAAAAAGTAGAGTGGGCTTTGCAGAATGGGAAGATATGAGACGACCAATAATAATGGATGAAGTGCAAGAGTAGCAAACTGTTCCGAGTTTCAGTTAGAGGAGTCATCAGAGGAAAATCTGCCATCGTTCTGGGAGAAACAAGATCGCTTATTTCCACGACTACAGCGCCTTGCGAAGAGAATCTTGTTTATTCCTACAAGAGATGCGAGCGAACGCTCATTCAGTGCATCGAGCCGCAGTTTTAAGGCAAAGCGGAAGGAAAAGGAAAAGGCCAAGTAAACAAGTAAACACAACATAGCTGCCGTTTAGACTGAATTGGCACCATTTTTTATCTTGTTCCTGTATCTGTAAAGCTAAAATGTCTTATTTTTACTTTTTGTATCTATTTGAAAATGAAGAAAATGTTAATTTAAAAAGGTTTAAGATTAATGTATTATTTTACTATCAGAGATGCGCAGATTGGTTCACTGAATCTGCTTTTAATATCCACGGTGACCTACGTATCATCATGCCTAAAACAAAGAATTAAATGAATAAAGTGACGATTGGGTTTGGGTCGGGTGCGGATACATATATCAGATAAAACTAAATGTGCGGGCAGGTGGTGGGTAAATGATCATTTCATCTGATCCGCACATCTTTACAGGACACGCTGGAGGGACTATGTCTCTCGGCTGGTTTGGGAACATCTCGGGATCCCCCTGGAGGAGCAGGAAGAAGTGTTTTTTTGGAGTTCTTTCCCAAGACTGCCCATGTGACCCAGCCCCGGAAAAGCGGAAGAAAATGAATAAATGAATGAATGAATGAATGACAGCACATAACATTTCACTAGATATTTTTTCAAGATACTAGTTTTCAGCTTTAAGTGACATTTAAAGGCTTAACCAGGTTAATTAGGCAAGTTAGGGTAGTTAGGTAAATCATTGTATAACAATGCTTTTTTCTGTAGACAATCAAAAATAATATTGCTTAAGGGGGTTAATAATTTTGTCCTTAAAATGTTTTTTTTTTGTTAAAACTGTTTTTATTCTAGCCAAAATAAAACAAATAAGACTTTCTTTAGAAGAAAAAATATTATCAGACATACTGTGAAAAATTCCTTGCTCTGTTAAACGTTATTTAGAAAATATAAAAAAATAAAAAACTCATTGGAGGGCTAATCATTTTGGCTTCAACTGTACACTTTAAATTCAGTCTTGCTTTTATTAAATGGAGGGATCTTCCGAAAGCATGAATATAAAAGTACAAGCATTGACCTGGTGAACCGAGCGTGGCTGCGGAGCAACTCAATGACCTTCCCCGTGTTACTGACGGCTCCGTCGGTCAGCAAGAAGAGCAGGCGAGGATGACCTCTGTGCATAGGCTGCCGCAGGATCCAGTTGAGTGGAGCCAGTATGTTTGTGCCGCCCATATCAGCCCGGATCTTCTTCACATACTCACAAGCCAACGCCAAGCTCTCCTGGGAAAGAAATAAGACAATTAAGCTGTCCGAAGAACTGTGTTGTTTCAATTAATTTAAAATAAATAGATTGAACAACCAGCAACAGTCATTTTTAGTAAACGTCTCTGAAAAAATAATTTGGTAAATCAGTGTTTTTACATTGTTCATAAACATGTTTAGTATGAAAATTCCATGACTTTTGCATGACCTTTTTAAAAAATGTTTACTAAATATGAATAATCTTGTAAAGCATTTATAAATCCTAGTTCAACATTAACTTTAATAATTAATGCATTATTAAAATGCATTATTAAAATCCGACACAGTGGTTCGCACTGCCGCTTCACAGCAAGAAGGTTGCTGATTCAAGTCCCAGCTGGGTCATTTGGCATTTCTGTGTGGAGTTTGCATGTTCTCCCCGTGTTCACGTGGGTTGCCTCCATTCCCCCACAGTCCAAAAATATGCGCTATATATTGGTGAACTGAATAAACTAAATTGACCGTAGTATATGTGTGTGAAGGAGTGTGTATGGGTGTTTCCCAGTACTGAGTTTCAGCTGGAAAGACATCCGCTGTGTAAAACATATGCTGGATAAGTTGGCGGATCATTCCGCCGTGGCAACCCCTGATGAATAAAGAAAAATTAATGAATTATTAAAATCCAATGTTGCGCTTGTTAACATTAGTTAATGCACTCTGCGTTAACATGATGTTAAAGTTAACATGATATAAGATTAGTTGTCTAATTTTGATCAGTTTACTTTCAAATAAATTATTTATTATATATATATTTATATATATTATAATAAATTGTTTATATAAATATATATATATATATATATATATATATATATATATATATATATATATATATATATATATATATATATATATATATATATATATTAGGGCTAACGTAATTAATCACACTTTTTTGTAATTAATCATGATTAATCACGAAAAGCCGTATTTATTACAGCAATAAAAAACAGGCATGTAAGTGCCATTGAATTTCAAAACAATCAATGCCTAACCAAAAAAAAATGATTTCCATGTTGGATTCTAAGAGGACTACAAACACGCACACACAGAGAGAGAGAGACAACGCGTGCAGTACAGCGGACTCGGCGAGCGAGGGATCCCTTTAGATTCATCAAAACGCACAATCAATCGCGTTAATCAAATTTGCTTAAACAAAGCGTTCTAAAGTGTGGCTGTATTGTACAAGTAAGGATTCTGACACAGCAACGTGAAGCAGACGCTTTACAAAAGACGCGTTTAGAAAGGAAACACGTCAAACTTATGAAATGTGAGGGCTCATGGAAGCAGCTTAAAGGCAGAGAATAGGGCTGTCTTTGACAGCTTGCGACTTTTTCCTCCACTTTTACTACAGTACATTTACATGGACACCAATACTCCACTTTATGATTAAGATAATACTGATTAAGAGTCTTCATTGTAAGCAGCGATTTTTGATTACCTCAAAGGATCACAGGAGTCCTGAAATGCGGAGGTTTTTCTTTCCGTTCGCCATGAGGTATCAAATTCCATTAAAACATCCTGAATTAAAATATACTGAATAAGAGTGAACTGCTGAACTGCAGTTAAAGTCTAAATATTAAAAGATGAAACAACCGAAACTGCATGAAACTCTGGAGGAAACGCAGAATAGCCTGGTGATGCCACATTAATTGTTTTATACTATAACCTTCCTTCTAAAAGCGCGTCCTTTTCTTTGCACGTCAAACACATGCAGAGCCGGAGCAAGCTGAACTGGCGCTCTAGGCAAACGGCAATCAAGCCGTCTTCAACCCGAAAGTGAAAAAGAAAGTGACCGGTTTGCTGATGAAAACGAGGGCCATGAGGGAGAGGGTGGGTGTAGCGGATGAAAGTGAAGACCGGTGGGTTCGCACACTATTCTGCTGCCACCTCTATGCACACCCCGTCCCTGAAAATACGTCGGCCACAGCAGGAAATAAAAAAATCTCCAACTGCGTTATTTGCGTTGTTATTTTTTTTCGCGTTAAATATTTAACGTTAATCACGTGCTTTAACACGATAATTTTGACAGCTCTAATATATATATGATGGTAAATCATACTAAACGTTTACTATTTTGGGTCTGTTAGGATTACCTTAATCATTTACATTTACTAAATGCCAGAATAATACATTTTAGACTGAAGCGCTAAGAACGAAAACACCATGGCAAGAACAAAACAACAAACACACCAGGACGAAAGCGTGCAACCGAACCGGGCGTGCTCAGCCAAGACAGCACTCATACAAAGACGAAAATAGACAGGAAATATGAGTGCTTGACTCTAGACAACTCAAGCCAGGCACAACATACTAGACAAGACAGGACTAGTGTCTGGACTCCGCCACCAAACAAGAATTAACAAGACCGAAGTGGCAGAATCCTGATGTTCCACCTTTCTTCAAATGATCTTCCTTTAGGTTCAGCATGAAAAAGACACTCATAAACATTTGCAACCGCTTGAGGGTATGTAAATAGTGGGTATATTTTAACTTTGGGGTGAACTGTCTCTTTAAGCTATCAATATGGACCACTATAGCTACACATGAAAAAGTACCACCCCAGTGACAGCTCTCGTACATTTATTTCTGAGAGTGCAGAAATAACATTTAAGCAGTTTTAAAATGACTTGCACCAGAGAATACCGAATGAGCAGAGTTTTATCTGTTTTGAAATCATATGAAGCTTTAAAAGCAATTCATTCTGTAAGCCCAGAGCTTTGCCAGTGGACGGCGGCAGAAAAACACAGTCATAGATCCTCTGGACAGTCTAGCAGCTCTCAGTGTTAACTGCTGATCTAATGAGGCCAGTAACGGCGGCTCTCTGCAGGGGACTTTACCTCATCATAGCTCTGGCTCGTGGAAAACAGTGTTTTGAATTTGGATCCAAAGCCCACAATGTTGAACAAGCAGGCCGGGAAAAGACTTTTCAGAATCACCACCATTGCATCCTGTGAACGCACACAAAAATGGGAGGTCAGCAGGAATGAGATGAATAGGAGAAAAGCAGGGTGGATTATAGTGGGCAGATACAAAGGAAGAGGAATGCATATACAGTTGCAGTCAGAATTATTAGCCCCCTTAAATTATTCGCCGCCTGTTTTTGTCCCCTAATTTCTGTTTAACAGAGAGAAGATTTTTATTTATAATAACTGATTTATTTTATCTCTTCCATGATGACAGTAAATAAAATGTTACAAGATATTTTTCAAGACACTTCTATACAGCTTAAAGTGACATTTAAAGGCTTAATTAGGTTAATTAGGCAGGTTAGGGTAATTAGGCAAGTCATTTTATAACGATGGTTTGTTCTGTAGACAATTGAAAAAAATAAGAGTCCCGTTTTTCATCCAATAAACTTTATTACATGCAGTATTACACACAGTCCAGCACTGCACTAAGATTTACACGTGACTTGAAGAGAATTTGACACTTCCTGTACTGTCGGTACAACCGACTTGACATAATCACAAACCAGCCATCACCGTCACAAGCGCACACGATCAGAAAAGAGCCTTGTAGACGAAAGATCTTTCCACAAACCAATCATGCATCTACTTAGACAACAGTACTCAAGAGCGATTCCTGAGGAGTAATAAACCGGTGTGATAAATACTGTATTACGACTTCTCAGTTGTCTCATGTAGGCTACTTTTTTGACACGTACAATATTTACAGCCACTACTACCAGTTTTCTGTACAATCTTCGAACTGACATCAGCAAAATACTGTAATGATACGTAGACGGCGATAAATATAATAAGCAAAATAATTACTTTGTATCGCAGTAACAGTACAATGTACATATATCAACAGTCCAGAAAGTTCTGCGGGATTAGGCACTTAACACTGGAGAGCACTAGATAGTGTCCTTCAAGTGACAATTTGACATCTTTAACGATCGTAAAGGCAAACAGATGTACATTGCATGATGTTATACTTTACACATAACTGCATCTTACGCCGTCGAATCCTCCGTTAACTAAAATAGCCTGACATGCCACATACTGTATACAGTCGAAGTCAATTACATCAACTAATAAACAAATCACTCGCTATAAGGCTTTGAATGATTAATTCATATTTATGTTACATATGATATGATAAAGGCTTAACTAGGTTAATTAGGCAGGTTAGGGTAATTAGGCAAGTCATTAAATAAAGATGGTTTGTTCTGTAGACTATTAAAAAAATATATAGCTTAAAGGAGCTAATAATATTGACCTGAAATGGTGTTTAAAAATGTTAAAACCGCTTTTATTCAAGCTGAAATAAAACAAACAAGACTTTCTCCAGAAGATAAACTATTATCAGACATAGTGTGAAAATTAATTTGTTTAAAATTAATTAATTTAAATTTAATTTGAAATAGTGACAGACCTCATCGTTTTAAAAACCGAGAAAATCCTACAGCTCTTCTGTATTAATCACATTCATATTTACAAACCTAATTATCACCTCATGCTAATTACTCTCTGCTGTTCCTGCTGTCAGTCTGACAAGGAGCAGCATTGTAAATTCTATCTGTACCTTAGACGAAACACAATAGACGTCTGACAGGTATAATAGTAGTGTTCATTAAACACTGCCACACTGTTGTCTAATGGCTCCGGGTCTGCTAACAAAGACTGCTGGCTCAATTCAAGCTAGGGTGACACAAAAAGCCATTAGCGATAGACCACTAGTCTAAACATTCGGGGGAATGTTCCAATGAAGGGTACAGACATGCCATAAGAGTGTAACACTTAACCCTGCAATTAGTTTAATGTGGATTGCTTTACATAAGGATGTGGTAAATTACATAGAACTATATAGCGCATTGAGCATGTCAAATGTAATGAAAAAGGTAATATATACAGTATTGTGCAAAAGTGTTTGTCTTTGGGAGTCTTTAGGTTTTGGGAGGCTGAGACTTTGCACACATCTATGTCTCTTCATGTAGATTGTGTCAAAGCAGCTTAACATAGAAGTTCTAATAATGGTAATGGTAGTATCTAAACGGTATTGAGCAAGAACAGGGTCATTACTTTTAGGGGAACAATACCTTTAAAAAAAGAGCAGAAAATAAGGGAAATATGTACACAATGTTCAGAACAAAATTACTTTTGGAATCAAAAGACTAGCATCATACGTCTGTGTTTAATGTGACCTTTTTGGCACCAAGCAACAGCCTGAACTTTTTTGATGAGACTTTTCTGAAATGATGTGCTGTTTACCATTAGGTTTTTTCTTTGATTTAACATGTTTTATCTTTCTTTTTCTCTTCAGGTGAATCTCATAATGCCTATACTATTGCCTAAACATACTTGTACACTCAAAAAAATCAATGAGACTGAGACGCTTCAAATCGACAACTCTCACTCTGGAGAGTCACTTCGCGCATATCAGTAGGTGGCGGTAGTTTTCATACGAAAACAACAAGAAGAAGTTTCACCGCGTGTTTTTGGCACTGTTTGGGAATTGGTTTTCCCAAGAGCTTGAATGTTATGCATGTTATGTTGTTGGCTATATGTTTCCTATACATTTTATACTTTTACATTTTGAATAGGAGTACCAAAGTGAAGAAAGCTGTTTAAACTCAATTGGTAAAAAAAAATGATGTTAACGTCCTACAGGTATTGCTTGGGGATCAGTTTTCTTAAGAGCCAAGGTTATTTTGATGGCTAAATGTTTCTTATACATTTTATATTACATATTACAATTTTGGATATTATATAACATTTTGTATCAGAATATTAAAGAAGAAATTTGTTTACATGTGATTCGTGCCTGCTAAAGGCTATAATAAAAGATATATATATATATATATATATATAAAATGTTTTCTGTCCTTTTTGTGTTGAATTACTTAATTTTAAATCTTGCTTCATAGTATTGTAATTTAAAAAAGGTAATTTAAACAACAGGGCGAAGCAGTGGCGCAGTGGGTAGCACGTTCGCCTCACAGCAAGAAGGTCGCTGGGTTGCTGGTTTGAACCTTGGCTCAGTTGGCGTTTCTGTGTGGAGTTTGCATGTTTCCGGTTTCCCCCACAGTCCAAAGACATGTGGTACAGGTGAAATGGGTAGGCTAAATTGTCTGTAGTGTATGAATGTGCGTGTGAATGTTTCCCAGATGGGTTGCGGCTGAAAGGGCATCTGCTGCGTAAAAAAACTTGCTGGATAAGTTGGCGGTTCATTCCGCTGTGGCGACCCTGGATTAATAAAGGGACTAAGCTGACAAGAAAATGAATGAATGAATGAATTTAAACAACAATATTGAACAAGAAATTTACTAGCTGATTTAACAAGACATAATTTTGTTAAAGTAAAGCTTTAGTGTTACATTGAGTAAATTAGAATTATTTTAATGAGAATAACACAATACAAACATTTTGAGCCAATTAGTTGCAAAGAAGTTAGACTGACATATTGAAACCATGTTTTATCTACAAATGTGCTTTGTGTTCATACAACATGTTCAAAGCAGTTCAGGTTTACTTGATTGGATTAGATGCATAAAGGGTGCCACGATTAAATCATGTTCATTCAACAATTTTTTTTTTTGAGTGTATATAATATTTAGGTCTGGACTCTGTGGAGGCCATTTCATGACTGTGTTCATTTCATCAGCTGTTTTTCTCTCCAAATATGATTTTGCTACATTAGTAATGTGTTTGGTATCATTATCATGCTTAAAAAATAAATCTATTACAAAGTAAGTTCTTTTTTAGAATTACATGATGAATTATAACCTGTCTGTACTTTTCAGCATTCACAATCCCATCGATTCAGGCAATATTGACAGCAGCTGTGGCAGAAATCAGTTCAAAAACTCTCCTTCACAAACTGGATGTTATTTACCATGCAGCAATTAGTTTTGTTACTGGTGCGCCATTTAATACTCATCATTGTTAACTCTGTATTTATTATTAAATTGGCCTTCTCTTTAATCATGTCGACACATTCATTGGTTTCTGTTAATTTACAGAACCCTTATTGGAAAAACTCCACTATATTTACAGTCACTTCTCAACATTCAGGAAACACGTGGAAACCAGCGCTCTAGTAGTTTTATTAACCTTTGCAAACCCAAAGTTCGCACTTCATTTGGTCACTGCTCTTTTCAGTTTTCTGCTGCTGATGCTTGGAAAGCTCAGCACTTTCATTCCACTATAATCTTTTCAAGAGTTCATACTTAGCTGATGATTGATTATAAAGCTTGTTTGGCATGCTGTCCTGGGAGGGAGCCCTGAGCTTATAAGATCCTTGAGCCCGGGGCTCACTCCATATTGCAAGGCGAGAAGGGAGTTTGAGCTCAGGTAGATCTCGAGAACTCCCCTGCTGTAGTAGCTAATGAACAGATAGTGATTGCTCTTAAGCGATTACTACTTACTAGGAGCATGTTGCATGTTTTTGGACGGTGGGAGGAAACCGGGGAACACGGGGGAAACCCATGTGAGCAGGGGGAGAACGTGTAAACTCTGCACAGAAACACGGCTGGCTTGGTAAGGACTATAACCAGTGATTTTCTTGCTGTGGGGCAACAGTGCTAACCACTGGGCCAACGTGCCACCCATCTAGGAAAGGAGGAGAAGTAGGGCTGGAAGGAGGGATTCTTCATAATGAAGATGGAACTTATATGGAACTTAGGGTATTTATAGTGGCAGTGATTGGTGAATCACAAATTGAACAATGCAGGACTAGTTGCAAGCAAGCATAAGCACATCATCCTCTCGAAATTAGTTTATAAATAAACTTCACTTAAAAACCCCCAAAATCTATCTAGAACCTGTTTTTTCTGGTTGTATTTTAATAAAGAGAATGCAAAGTAATATATAATGTCATTATACACTCACGAAAACAACAAATGCAACTAGGAGCCTAAGACTTTTGCACAGTAATGTACATTATTACATACACACACACAGCCCAATTTTAGCCCAGATTTTCGGTTTCGTGAAATTGCAGACAAATGTCCAAAATCTGAAGCAAATCGGTGCTTGTTCAAGCGGGCAACAATCACGAAGTACAAATCGTCAAAGATGCTTTCAGAGAGAATCACCAACGTGTCGCTGAAACCTGTGAAATATTTGGCATGCTAAATATCTGGACCTGTCGTCAATTATAAATCATGCTAATTTAAATGAGTTCTGATTGAAAAACACATCTGCAATGTTTTACTTAATTATACAGAGTTAAATCCATATTCGCGGTCAATAAATATAAAAATGACCAGCATGAGACCTTCAATAATTGTCAGTTTGTGTAATAATATTAAATAAATGGTGACAACATGCACGTTCATTTCAGGGTGAACAAAATTCCTTTAAATAGCATCTTTTCAGTGTTACAAGATACATCTATTGTTATCCTGCTTTATCCCAGGAGGAATCACATTGGATTTATGACATTTAAGCATGGATCAAGACTTCCTCAGGGTCAAGGATATTCTGGGACGGGTGTTTCTGCGACCTGAGCCTTTACATTCAAGCAGTTTGGAGTTTGTGGTCAGGAAAGGAGCATCCTCAATCAAAAGCCCAGTGAGTCATCGCTGCATCGTGCGTCACGCTGCAAAACCCGCCAACAGGGAGCATACACACACACACACTCATTCATACACACACACACTCATTCACACATCAACAGTGCACAAAATATCCAATCTCAGCATGAAGACTTACCAAGTTCAATTATCGTAGCCACTTGAGCCATTCAATGCAACAAGCTGGTTATTTCATTACAAAGCCTCTTCAACAGGCTGCTCAAATGCTCTGATTTGGTTCTGACTAAAGAGTTGTTCGTTGAAATAGTGTAACAAAACAAATAATAGTAATAAAACCAAAATATTTACTTATTTTTTCAGTTTTGTGATATTTATATGTCAATATTTACTGTTGAAAGAGATTCTACAATGCATTTTACACAAGTATTGTGTGCAAAACTGAAATATTGCTTCACTAGCATGGCCCACGCCACACTTTAAGCTAGACTTTACTGTAGGGATGTAGGGATGAAAGGGATGGTTGAAGAACAGTGAGATGAAGGGGAAAGGGAATAAGAGGATGACTGGTAAACAGGTGGGTAAGTTGATCGAGCATCATACTATGCCCAGAGACTCAGAGTGGGGGTGCTGTCTCTGTAATAGTTTGGCAGAGTGATTGGACTCCCCGATTCAACCTACGTGTAGGAGTGAAAAGGGTTATGGGATTGTGAATGGAAATGGAGGAATGGAGGGTGGATTCAAAGAACAAGAATAAGAGTGCTAGAGGGATAATCTTCCTTAAATAAGTTTAAGGAAGTGGGTGATTGGTTAAGGTGACAAAGCGAGGTGTGGTTCCGCCGCTGAACCTTTATTAACAAGTTAACTCCATATAAAATATTTAGGAACAAAGCACTGTTTCTAATCCAATGAGGCAATTTGAAAAACTTGTGCCAGAGTCAATTCAATTCAATTCATCTTTGTTTGTATAGTGCTTTTGCAATGTAGATCGTGTCAAAGCAGCTTAACATAGAAGATTATAGTAGATTGAAACTGTCAGTCCAGTTTTCAGAGCTGAAGGTCAGTTTGGTTCAGTTCCGTGTGGTTTAGTTTTCACTGCTGAAAGTCCAAACACTGAAGAGCAAATCCATTGATGCGCAGCTCCACAAGTCCCAAACCAAGCAAGCCAGTGGCGACATCAGTGAGGAAAAAACTTCACCATTTGACAAAGGTGAAGGAAAAAAACTGGCTAAATTGGGCACAACCATTTTTCCTCTGGCCAAACTTCTTTTGCAGAGCAGCATTCTAGACGCCGGAGGCTGCAGAGCGCTGTAGTCCATCGTGGAAAAGCTGCAGTTGGGAGAGATCATCGGCTGGTGTACAGGCTGGCCCTTCAGAATCAATGCAAAGACTCCAAATATCAAAAAAGGAAAATGGAAATTACTGCAGTAGGAGAAGCCACTTGCGAAAGAACAATTTGCACAGGTTCACCAAAATTGGACAACAGAAAATTGGGAAAATGTTGCCTGGTCTGATGAGTCTAAATTTCTGCTGTAACATTCGGATGGTCGGGTCAGAATTTGGTGTCAACAACATGAAAGCATGGATCCATCCTGCCTTGTATCAATGGTTCGGGTTGGTGCTGGTGGTGTAATGGTGTGGGTTTTTTTCCTTGGCACAGTTTGGGCCCATTAGTACCAATTGAGCATCATGTCAACACCACAGCCTTCCTGAGTATTGTTGCTGACCATGCCCATCCCTTTATGACCACAGTGTACCCATTTTCTGATGGCTACGTCCAGCAGCATAGCACACCATGTCATTAAGTGCGAATCATCTCAGAATAGTTTCTTGAACATGACAATATGTTCACTGTACTCAATTGGCCTCCACAATCAAAAGATCTCAATCCAATAGAGCATCTTTGGCATGTGGTGGAACGAGAGATTAGCATCATGGATGCGCAGCCGATGAATCTGCAGCAACTGCGTGATGCTATTATGTCAATATGGAGGAATATTTCCAGTACCTTCTTGAATCTACGCCATGGAGGATTAAGGCAGTTCTGAAGGCAAGATGGTCCAAGCCAGTACTAGTAAGGTGTACCTAATAAAGTGGCCGGTGAGTGTATATCGTCATACTGCACAGCCCTGCTGCCAAGTCAGTACTTTATGTGCACAACTTTGCTACTTTAATGACTCTGCATAAATATTAACTCCCAAAAACGTTCATAAAACCGAATTAAAACGTGGGCGAAGCATCTGAGGCTGTACAGTAGCTTATGAGGAAGACTCTCTTTGTTAAATAAGCCCTGCAGTGTGTATATAAAAGCCCTGATTCATTAATGGTCATTAACACGACTGAAGCACTTTAGGGTTTTAAGTCGCTGGATAAATTAGGATGTCTTCAAAAGTTAATGAGCACTGGGAGGGAGGGCCACAGTTAGTTTAAGCACAGAAACAGTTGTGTCCCACCTTAACTCGATTAATGTTGACCCCGCTCATGCTTCCACTGCGGTCTATGAGGAAGACAAATTCGCCCTGGATGCTGCGCAGGTCAGAGGTGGTGGATCGCAGGTCCGGACAGAAGTTCAGCATCACCACAGGGTTGTGGAGGATGTCTTTATGAAGCCTCTTCCGAATAATGTCCACCTACACACACACATACATAGATGAGTCCACAAAATAGCCATTACTGGAGGCAATAAGAGTAAAAGCTGGTGAATCTCAGTCATAAGAATATCTGTAAAATATAAGAAGAGCTAAAAGTTTGGGATTAGTAATAATCTGTGAATTTAGAAAACGTATTTAGTTTAAATTCTAGTAAATCAATAATTTAGTTTTAATGATTTCTATAAGCTAGCATGCTTCAAAACTGTGATAAAATTCGCATCTAGAATATATAAACATAATATAAATGAAAGCTAGCAGTTTGTCACTTCCGCCTCAATGAATCAATAATGTTTTGACATCACCTCATCATTCAGTTTCTCCTCAAATCTCCTGACCAATTAAATGCTCTGAGTATCTGACATGCCCCGCCCCCTTCAACATGTTTCTCATTTGCTTTTCATTTGACCTCAACTACTCTCACTGGCAGAGCTGTGATAAACCTTTAACCTTTAAAAAGACTGTTCTGCTCACGAAGGCTGCATTTATTTGATTTAAAAAAATACAGTAAAAACGATTTAAATATTGATAAATAAATTTTAAAACATCAGCATCATTATTAGTGGCATATTTAGTAAAGATGCTGGTGTTTTACACAACAGGAATGAAGAAAGTCTGGGAAGAAAAAAGTACAGTGCATTTAATGGATGGTAAAGTGTACAGATTAATTCATTCCTTTATTCATCAGGGGTCGCCACAGCGGGATGAACCGGCAACATATCCAGCATATGTTTTATACATTGGACGCCACTCCAGCTGAAACCCAGTACTGGGAAACACCCTTACAAACTCATTCACACACACGCACAACAGCCAATTTAGTATATTTAATTCACCTATTGCGTATGTCTTTGGACTGTGGGGGGAACCGGAGCACCAGGAGGAAATCCACGCCAACACAGGGAGAATATGCAAACTCTACACAGAAATGCCACTGACCCTACCGGGACTTGAACCAGCTACCTTCTTGCGGTGACTGTGCTGACCACTGAGTCACCATGTCACCTGTACAGATGTATAATGCTGAAAATTTAGCTGATGAAACTCAAAGAAGTTATTGAATGGATAAAATGTAGATTATGTAATACAGCAGGACCTTTTACAGTATGTAGCATGGCAAAGATTGTAAATCTACTACTCTATAAAGATTGTAAATCTATAACTCACTCTCAATTTATCCATGATTTTTCTATTGAAATAAAATAAAAGCAAAATCGTGTTCATTCATTCATTTTCTTTCCGGCTTAGTCCCTTTATTATTCTGGGTTTGCCACAGCAGAATGGACCGCCAACTTATCCAGCATATGTTTTACACAGCGAATGCCTTTCCAGCTGCAACCCATACACCCATACAGACTCATTCACACACATACACTACAGCCAACTTAGTTTATTCAGTTCACCTACAGCGCATGCCTTTGGACTGTGGGGAAAACCAGAGCACCCGGAAGAAGCCCACACGAACACGGGGAGAACATGCAAACTCCACACAGAAACACCAACTGACCCAACCGAGGTTCAAACCAGTGACCTTCTTGCTTTGAGGCGACAGTGCTGAGCCACCATGTTGCCGCTAAATCGTATATTTATGAAAATCATTTATTTTTTGTACTGTTTAATATTAAGGTTTCTTTGCAATAAATTATCTACACTGTGACTTTAGCATGTGAATCAAAACAATAAAACTGCATTATGGCACCTCTGATAAACATTTAATGTTGTAAACCGATCTATGCTTTTTATAGTGTGTGTATTTTTATTTATTCAGTATGAACCATATGATCTCTATCTTAACGGTTTAGGCACAAAGTCTAAAGCGCAGAGCGCAAAAGCAATAAAGGCATGCCTGAATCTACTTTTGCTATTCTAAGGATGAAAAAATACGGTTTGCGCCCTGGCGCATGGTCTAACAGGGTTGTGCTTATCCTCGTAATGAATTTATGGGTGTGTTTTGAGCATAACATGCATTAAACCATTCAGAGTCTCGTCTCCCATTCTCTTTAAGAGTCAGTTGCGTCAGTTGCATGGTGCATTTGCTATTCACGTGGTCGAACTTTGTAAGTGAGAAAAACTGAACACTTCACTTGCAAGAAAACAGTTAAACAGACCATCTGCAGTATGAGAGTCAAGAACAAGCCTCCTCCAGTCATTTTTTTTAACTTTCCCCTTCTCTCTTTAGTGGATAAGGAAAGGTGTTGTACACTCCACTGAAGACATCCATTAGCCTACATAATTAATTTTGTTTGTTAAGAGCAAAGATTTGTTTCAAAACTATTTCTAAATTCAGTTTTAATTTCCAGCAAAGAAACAATAAGAATGAAGTGTGGACAAAAAACACATGCTACGCCCCATATGGTCCAAAACCAGACAGGTGGACAAATCTAAGCTTATTTTTAATAAAACAAATATAAATAAATATGCATATAATAAATAATGCTGGTAATAGTAATAACATTACACAAAAGCAAGTTGTCATGAGTAAACTGAAAAAAGCCCCCCGAGGTGAAGAAGGCATGAGGCAGTGGTTTTTAAATTTATGTAGAAAGTAATAATTTTTGTAATATTTTAATCCTTTAATATTTTTTGTTTGTAAAGACATTTGTGCATTGCTGTACATCCTGCATGCTTTAAGCAATGTGTAAGTGAGGCAAGTAAGTATAATAGGGCCCTGTGTGTTTTCTGTGAGATTCCCCCAAAACTCTGTGACAAACATTTCCTAACAAAATGATTTCTTTCTACAACAAAAAAGTTAATAAAACATTTCACAAAGTTTGATCCTGGGTGTAGGATGTAAACTGGTCTATTAAAGGTTGAGAGTTCAATGTTTAGGTGAACCTTCAGCAGAAATACAGAAGTCAAACTACTTGACAAAGCTCAAGAGCTTCTGGAAAATGGCCATTAGCCTATAGTGATTGTGAACTGCTGTGAAAAGTGTTTCAAATCAGTAATGTATTCAACCACTTCACAGAACCGTTGAATTAGTCAGTCCTTTGTGTCATAAATGATGTCTTTCAAAAATCTGCTGTTTCTAAGTCTTTAATTATATGAACTACCTGGCCTGATTTTCATTTCAAAGTCTTTCATTTCAGCCCTAATCATTCGAAGTTCAGATTGCAGGTATTGTTTCTTTCAGCAACTTACTTCTTTAATGTGAGAAAAAGTATATTCGTTCTTTCAATTCTCCTTTGCTTTTCAACAAGTCTTTCTGATTTTTAAGCCTATTTTTACTTTATTTAATAATTTAATTAATATTTTTACCTTTTACCCAGGGCTGGACTGGGACAAAAAAATCAGCCCTGACATTTTGGGCCAGAGCGGCCCCTATACGATCCAAATGCTGCCTGTCTGTGCACACTCTTGAATGTTTACCAACTCCTATTTTATAAAATCAAAAAAGCCACATATAGGAAATGAATATTAATCTCAATTTAATTTCTATATACTGTCCATAAATATTTTGGTTATGTTCTCAAAAATTCACTATTCATTCATTCATTCATTCATTCATTTTCCTTCGGCTTAGTCCCTTTATTTATCAAGGGCCACCACAGCGGAATGAACCACCAACTATTCCAGCATATGTTTTATGCAGCAGATGTCCTTCCAGCTGCAACCCAGTATGGGAAACACCCATATACACTCATTCACACACACACATACACACACACACACAAACACACACTACGGGCAATTCAGCTTATTCAACCCTCTATTCACTCAGCCTACATGAAATAATTAACATAACTGCCTCGTGTAGCTACTATATTTATATGACCATCACCTTCCCTATAACAAAACTGCCTCATTTAATTTTTATTAAAATATACGAAACATACCCTGCCTCTTTTGCTGAATGCAAGTTTTGATAATCAATAATTGCCATTATAAAAGTATAACGTACAATACATTTATACAATAAACAAAAGCAACCAGTCACATAAGCAGTATTCACAGCCTTTGCCGTAAAGCTCTAAATTGAGCTTAGCTACATTCTGTTTCCACTGATCATTTTTGAGATGTTTTAGCAGCTTAATTGGAGTTCGCCTGTAGTAAATTCAGTTGATTGGACATGATCTGAAAAGGCATACACCTGTCTATATAAGGGCCCAGGGTTGACAGTGCATGTCAAAGCACAAACCAAGCATGAAGACAAAGGAATTGCCTGTAGACCTCCGAGACAGGATTGTCTTGAGGCACAAGGCTGGTGATGGTTAAAGAAACATTTCTGCTGCTCTGAAAGTTCCAATGAGCACAGTGGCCTCCATCGTCCATGAGTGGAAGATGATTGGAACCACCAGAGCTGGCCGGCCATCTAAGCTGAGTGATCGGGGGAGAAGGGCCTTAGTCAGAGAGGTGATCAATAACCTGATGGTCATTCTGTCTGAGCTGAATCTTACAGAAGGACAACCATCTGTCCAGCAATCCACCAATCAGGCCTGTATGGTACAGTGGCCAGGCGGAAGCCACTGCCACAGCCACTGGAATTTGCCAAAAGGCATCTGAAGGACTCTCAAACCATAAAAAACAAAATTCTCTGGTCTGATGAGACTAAAATTGAACTCTTTAAAGTGAATGCCAGGCACCGCTTATCACCAGGCTAATGCCATCTCTACTGTGAAGCATGGTGGTGGCAGCATCATGCTGTGGGGATGTTTTTCAGCAGCAGGAACTGGAAGACGAGTCAGGATAGAGGGAAAAATGAATGCAGCAATGTACTGAGACATCCTGAATGAAAACCTGCTTCAGAGTGCTCTTGACCTCAGACTGGGGCGACTGTTCATCTTCCAGCAGGACAATGACCCAAAGCACACCGCCAAAATATAAATGGAGTGGCTTCACGACAACTCAGTGAATGTCCTTGAGTGGCCCAGCCAGAGCCCAGATCTAAATCCTATTGAACATCTCTGGAGAAATCTGAAAATAGCCGTACACCATCCTTTCCCATCCAACCTGATAGAGCTTGAGAGGCACTGCAAAGAGGAATGGGCAAAAATTGACAAAGACACGTGTGCCAAGCTTGTGGCTTATATTCAAAAAGACTTGAGGCTGTAATTGCTGCCAAAGGTGCATCAACAAAGTATTGAGCAAAGGCTGTGAATACTGATGTACATGTGATTTTTCAGGTTTATTATTTTTAATAAATTTACAACAATTTTCAAAAAATCTTGTGTCACATTGTCATTATGGGGTATTGTGTGGAGAATATTGAAGAAATAAATGAACTTAATCCATGTTGGAATAAGGCTGTTACATAAACAAATGTGGAAAAAGTGAAGCATTATGAATACATAAATTAATATATCTTACTTAACTTATCTTTGCACTCAGCCAAAACGAGTTACCTGAGAACAAGTAATAGATTCAAAAGACCAAAGAGTTGTTAGATATAAACAGCAAGACAAATTAAATATCACCTTTAACTACTATAGTGAGATGAGGTGTAGCGGTAGATCTTTGATGAACTGTCCGACCTGCACTGCTCTCACCTGGGGTTTTGTGCTCAAAGAACATTATATAAAGGCAACAAAATAAAATGCTTTACAAAATAAATAAAGTAATCCAACATCAGTGTCCGAAAGCTCCACCCCTTCCGCTACATGAGCAAAGCTGCGGCCGTTGAGTGCGTGCAGCATCCTTCATTCAACACTTCATTTTACTGGTTGAATAAGTGCATCATCCGGGTAATTAAAGTGCACTTATTTTTTGTAGAGTTTTTAGTGTAAATGCACTACTTACATTTTTTATACTACAAAATGGCGTAGAATAGTGCATAAGTATGTGGTTTGGGACGCACCTCCAATGTTGGGTTATTACAAACCAGCAATTTTTAAAGAGTGCAGTCTACTTCAAGTCCTTTGGCAAAATGAGAGTTGCCAAGACTGTACAAAATTTGAAAGTTCCTCTGAAATTTGCAGCATTTGCTTCATTTTGGGTTAAATTCTGCAATTACAATATCCTGTAGGGACTGATACTCTGTTAAAATAGTTGGGTAAAAATACCCCAACATATAACCCAACTATATCTTTTTATAGCTCCTTCCCAACTAATGCATTGGGTTATTTTTATTAAATGTTATTTTTTCCATTTTAGTATTACTAGTACTACTATTCATTTTATAATTACTGTGTAAATAAATAACATACAGTATTCAAAAATATTGAAAATGCTTTTTTTCATTACATTTTAGTTCCAGACACTTTTGTTAAAATAAATCAAGAATCACAAAGAAACAGAACAAAGTAAAGACAGATATAAACTGTGCAGGCAGAAAATCATGTGGTGATGGAGCAGAATATGGAGCACTGTGTGTTGTAGAAACTGTCCAACAGCCGCAGCAGGCTTCACTTAGTGTCCACAATGTACAATACAGTTTAACCACATCCAAACACTTCTAAAAGATTGTCTTAGATGGTGAAACTGATATAAAAACACGACACGTAATTTGATAAAAAATAACAAAATGATTGCTTTATAGCTTAACTAAACTTTATAACACAAAAACAACATTACGCACACATATTTATACAGCTGTTTTGTGTCAGGTAAATCAGTTGACTGTTGAAATTTTTGAAATTTTTAACCCAACTGGTTGAGTTATTAAATAGATAACCAAATAAGAGTAGAAAAAAACAATAAAGCACCAAATATTTAACTCAACCAGTTGAGTTATTAATAAATAACCCAATAAAGGTTAAAAATAGCCCAACAAAGCACCAAATATTTAACTCAACTAGTTGAGTTATTAATAATAACCCAACAAAGGTTAAAAATAGCCCAACAAGCACCAAATTATAACTAGTTGAGTTATTTATAAATAACCCAATACAGGTTAAAAAATAACTCTACAAAGAACCAAATATTTAACTCACTGGTTGAGTTAATAACACAGTAAAGGTTAAAAAATAACCCAACAAAGCACCAAATATTTAACTCAACTAGTTGAGTTATTAATAAATAACTCAATAAAGCACCAAATACTTAACTATTTGAGTTATTAATAAATATCCCAATAAAGGGTAAATCAACCCAACAAAGCACCAAATATTTAACTCAACTAGTTAAGTTATTAATAAATAACCTAATTAAGGTTAAAAAAATAACCCTAGAAAGCACCAAATATGTTTAACTCAACCATTGGGTTAAATAAATAACTCAATGTTTTTTAGAGTGTACTGTACGTGAGCGAATAAATGATCACAGTAATTCAACTCACTTGAGTAAATGACCAACAGATGCTCTTGTGTATCTGTGAGCCAAGATTGAAATTTTGATCTTTTACGGCTCACGAATTCCCCTCGTGCATAGTGTAGATTTAATGAAAGAAGCTCACCTCCCGAATGAGCTGAAGTTAACTCTTATTTTGGTTCGCTGTAGGTAGAAACACTATGGACTTGGCTGAGGACCTTTGACGGTTTCCATAGAAACCTCTATTCATTGCTGATGATTTTAGGGCTGAATGTTCTCTGCCTCCTGTTGAGGAGCAGCACTCACTTAAAAATGCAATTGAAGCGTTGCACCGCTGAGAAACATGACAATCCCACTTAATGTAACTGCTTCCTGAAGCCACGATTTTCAAGAATTAGCAAGAGGGCTTAGCATTATGTGGATAATCTATTAATCTAGTGGATAATCAAGTAAGTAAATCTAAATATGTAAATCTGAATTTGAGCAGCACAACATTCAGTCATTCATTTTCCTTCAGCTTTGTGCCTTTATTCATCAGGGGTCGCCACAGTGGAAGGAACTGCCAACTTATCCAGCATTTGTTTTACGCAGCGGATGGCCATCCAGCTGTAACCCAGCAATGGGAAACACCCATACAATCTCACATTCACCCACACGCACACTCATACACTACAGCCAATTTAGCTTATTCAATTCACCTACAGTGCATGTCTTTGGACTGTGGGGGAAACTGGAGCACCAAGGAAGGAAACCAACTGGCCCAGCGGAGACTCAAACCAGCAACCTTCTTGAGGCGACAGTGCTAACCACTGAGCCACCGTGCCACCCATTAGATGAAACAAAATCAGAATATGGTATAGCATAGCAGGGGGTTGGGATAAAGAGGTACATGACAGAGCTCAGAGATGTAAGGCTGCATTTATAAATTTAAAGAAACTGATACTTTTAATAAGCAAAGAAGCAATAATTGGATCAAAATTGACATCAAACTAATTGAATTTATTATTATTATTTTCTTACAAAAAATTATACATTTTTTCATTAACATTTAAATGTGATTTTTTTATATTGTTATTTAAAAAAAAAAACTCTGCACACTTGAACTATATTTGAACCTAAAACAATAAATATAAGTTCACATTTTAACCTAAAACAAAAAAAATAAAAATTAATAAAATTAAATAAATAAATGGGCAAAAAAAACTGAATTGAGTTTTTTTTGTAATATGTCTTTTTAGTTTTAGATATAGTTTTGATAATTTAAGTTTTTTATTTATTAAAGTTATTTATTTTAATAAAAAATATTTAAAGAAATAAAATATGTTTACGTTTTAAACTTATAAACTTTTTTATTAATGTTTATTTTAAAGAAACAGTTCACCCACAGATGAAAATTCTGTCAACATTTATTAATCTTTTTCTTGCTCCAAGTTTCCATGGTATTAATGTCAAACTGGATATATCTGTGTGTGTATATATTATTATTATTATTGTTATTATTATTATTATTATGCATTTAAGAGAAAAAAGTAACACAAAGAGCTCTATTTTAACGATCTAAGCGCAAAGTCTAAATCGTTTTGCGCCATGGCTCTTAATGAGCTGTGGGTGTGTTTAGAGCATAGCGTGCATTAAACCAATCAGAGTCTCATCCCCCATTCCCATTAAGAGTCAGTTGCATACCGCCATGGTGCATTTTCTATTTACATGGCAGACTTTGGCTCTATTTTACCGATCTGGGTGTAAATTCTAAAGCACACGAAGCAAAAGCATTAAGGGCGTGTCTGAATCCACTTTTGCTATTTTAAGGAAGAAAAATATGCTCTGTGCCGCTGCGCATAGTCTTACAGGATTGTGCTTATCCTCTTAATGAGTTCTGCTAGGTGTTTTGAGATTAAACCAATCAGAGTCTTATCTCACATTCCCTTTAAGAGTTAGATTGCTATTTACACGGACTCTGTAAGTGGAAAAACAGAATGCTTCACTTGCAAGAAAACAGTTAAACAAACCATTTGCAGTACGAGGATAAAGAATAAGCCTCCTCCATTCGGCCTCTTCACTTTACTTTTACGCTTTTCTTTACTCCTTTACTTTCATAGGTAAGGAAACAATGTTGTACACACTCCACTGAAGACATCCATCCATTAAGCACATCCTTTGTTAAGCACAAAGATTTGACATGCCATACATGTCAAGTTTGCAACCACCCGAGAGAGAAAAAATGGTAAGTAAATATACATTTTTTAAGGAGAACTATGCCTTTAGGAACACTCTGGAAAGGTTGGTTGTTTGCTAATGGACTGTCAATAACAAATAAAATTGTGATTGAGTAAACAATGTAGAAGTAAGCAGCATGTACTAAATCTTTTTGCTAGATTTTTTCAATTACACATACTCGTTTTATAGAGTAATAATCATGTTTTGCTATTTTTTGTCCTTGTATCTCTTTAAACATCGGCCTACTCTCTCCTTAAACCTATTTCAAAATTTTACTCACTGTCTTCTCATTACTGCAGTCCTTCTTGGTGGCCTTTATGTAGTCGCTCCGTCCTTTCAGATGCTCATCGTATTCCTCCGCCGTCATGTCTCCATCTTCAATGAGAACATGCGGCAGATGGGGCTCTACGCAAAGAAATGAAGAATTACTCTCTGTGGAGCATAAAAACCTCTCGATATGGAGGCACAACAGTGAATTACGAGAACACAAGATGAGTTACATTGTGACCAGACATGTAGGACTCCCACAGCGGTGATATTTCTTAAAAAAAACAGCAAGGGTATTGAGAACAGACTGCGTTGGCGCCAAGTGGCTCATCAATATGGCTGAACGTTTGCCCTCTTTAGCCCTATTCAGACTGCAAACCTTCCTCATGTTTTCTCATCTGTAACAAAACTAAAATTCTAAAGAGCAAGTCCAGGGTTATGGATGAGACATTTGCAGTAAAAACTTAAACATTAATTCACAGAGGAAGTAAACTCACCGACCACTTTAATAGGTACACCTGCCCAACTGCTCGTTAACAGAAATTTCTAATAAATCAATCACATGGCAGCAACTCAATGCATTTAGGCACGTAGACATGGCCAAGACGATCTGCTGCAGTTCAAACTGAGCATAAGAATGGGGAAGAAATGTGATTTAAGGGACTTTGAATGTGGCATGGTTGGTGGTGCCAGATGGGCTGGTCTGAATATTTCACTACTTCTCTATTATGTACTGGGATTTCCATGCAGAACCATCTCTGGGAATTACAGAGAATGGTCTGAAAAAGAGACAATATTCAGTGAGCGGAGAATGACTAGACTGATTTGAGCTAGTTTGAAGGCAACAGTAACAGCCACTCATTACAACCGAGTTATTCAGAGGAGCATTTCTAAACACAACATGTCCAACCTTGAGGCGGATAGGCTACAGCAGCAGAAGACCACACTGGGTGACACTCCTGTCAGCTAAGAACAAGAAACCGAGGCTACAATTCACACAGGCTCACCAAAATTGGACAATTAAAGTTTGGAAAAACGTTGCCTGGTCTGATGAGTCTCGATTTCTGCTACGACATTAGGATGGTAGGGTCCAAATTTGGCGTCAACAACATGGATTCATACCTGCCTTGTATCAACGGTTCAGGCTGCTGGTGGTGTAATGGTGTGGGGGTTTTATCTTGGCACACTTTGGGCCCATTAGTACCAACTGAGCATTGTGTCAATGGCACAGCCTACCTGAGTATTGCTGCTGACAATGTCTGTCCCTTTATGACCACAGTGTACCCATCTTCTGATGGCTACTTCCAGCAGGATAACACGCCATGTTATAAAGGCGCGAATCATCTCAGACTGGTTTCTTGAACATGACAATGAGTACACTGTATTCAAATGGCCTGCACAATCACCAGATCTCAATCCAATAGAGCAACTATGGGATTCCTATGAGATGTGTTCAGACAAATCTGCAGCAACTGCATGGTGCTTTCGTGCCCATATGGACCAAAATCGCTGAGGAATATTTCCAGTACCTTGTTGAATCTATGCCAGGAAGGATTAAGGCAGCTCTTAATTGCAAACTGGGGTCCACCCGGGTACTACAATGGTGTACCTAATAAAGTGGCTGGTGGGTGTGTATGTTAACAATATATTGAAACATCTGTTTATATTTTCCAAAACAACTAACCACAGAGTTATGGGATCAGAAAAAATATTATTCTGTAAACATGTTTTATATTTTAATTGAGAAAAAGTAAATGCGTTATGGATGTGACCAAAAAAGTTAACAAGTTTACAGTATACAACCTACTTTGGCACAAGCAAAAAGAATTAATGCTAATCAAAAGAGTAAGCGTTGGCTCACTATTGAACAAAAATCATTCATTTTATTTTGACACATGTGAAATCGGCACTTATGTGACTTAAATCAAATATAATTGTTTGACAGAGACATCCTGGAGTATTTTTACAGTACTGTAGAATACAAGCCTAAGCAAACAACGTAGAAAGAGTTTCACTTTTATTTTTTTCCATTTTTCATGGGAAGGTTGACATTTGCATTGACTTGCTTTAAAGCTCCTCGTTGATTAAACAAATCCTTTTGGAAGAAGATGCATTTGCTATGGATGTCTGAGATTGTGATCTGTTTTACTTGAGCAAAATAATTGAAAGTGTTTTTTTTAGAAAGCTGCAGTCTATAACTTGTTTTTTTAAGGATAACAATTACCCCAAATTGTTTTTGATCTTGTATAACCAGACGATGTTCATATAATCTCCTTACCTCAGCCTAATTTACAAGGGTAAACTTGCAGTGATGTTTTAGAATTGGAGAGGTGCTGTTTTTTGTACAAAACAATATGAAATAATATAATCAAATAGTTAATGGGCAACTGGTTTACATTAATATTCTGTGTTCTCAAAATCAGGCATGTGCACAGGTAGAGTTCAAAAATTACTGAAAGTAGCAGTCCCCCAGGCGCTTCGGTTCGCGATCCTCCACTAACCGCATTAATAGTTCCCAGTCACTATGCTGAAAAAAAACAAGTCGTTTTATTTACTAAACTATTTTAAGGTAAGTCGTTGTAAACAACCTATATGGGCTGAATTTATATTGCTTTTCCATGATGGATGTACAGTGTTCTCCAGCCTCAGGACTGCAGCTCTGCACAGGAAGTTTGGCAAGAGGAGAAACTGTCGTGCCCAACAGAGCCTGGTTTCTCTCAAGGTTTTCTCCTTCACTTTCACCAACTGCTGAAGTTTGTTCCTCACCACTGTCGCCACTGGCTTCTTGGTTTGGGACTTGTGGAGCTGCGCATTGATGGATTTGCTCTTCAGTGTTTGAACTTTCAGCAGTGAAAATTAAACCACACTGAACTGAACTGAACTGAACTGAACTGAACTTCAACTCTAAAAAATGGATTGACACAGTTTCAGTTCACTAGAACTTATACGTTAAGCTGCTTTGACACAATCTACAATGCAAAACCTCTATAGAAATAAACATGAAATGGATTGAATTGAATTTTAAAAACACATTTAGTAATATTTAACTTAATTTGTCTATTTAAAGTCAGTTTATATAAAGTGTTTGCAACAAATTGCAATGAATCATGTTTTTCTGTGTACACTGAAGCACTGATGCAAACATTTTTAGCACTTTGGTAATGTAAAGGTCCTTTTTTAATGCACAATATACTGCTTTTCTAATGCAAATTACTGTGAAGTGCAACAATACGGTGCATTTCATTAAAAAAAAAAAAACATATAAAGATGTCTTTGAGTTTGATCTCCTAGAAACTCAGAGATGTGAATTCAGACGGCAATTAAATCACCACTTGACCTTACTGTTCATCAAAAAAACAGTAGGTAATTCAGCCAGGGATTTTTATCCGAGGGTGGTAACTGAACCGTTCTGGATTCTGCTGGAAATAATATCACCAACGACCCCCTGTAAATGGTGAAAATCCCTTACGACCCCCTGAGAAGCAATTTCCGTCAGAAAAGGGGCTTTTGTCTGGGATTTCTAATGAATTCAATTGCACAACACTGGCCTTGGGTCACCTTCAGGAGTGAGGCAATCTCATAAGGCATCATCAGATTCATTTATGCCTCAGAGACCGCAATAGAGGTCGAGAGGTATGATGGGGTGGCCGAAAAAAACAGACAGCTTGCCTAAACAGTGCCTAAAGAGAGAGAGAAATTATTTTATACGGTTGTGGACCTGGGAATGATGTTTCAATAGCCTCTGATTTGATAAAGCGCCTTTCGTTTGGACACAAGGAGAGATTAGCAGTGGCTTGCTCTGGAAGGCAGACTCTATTGTCCAGTTAACACCGGTCAGAGTGGCTGTGATCTTGTTTGCCTGTCCATGTGGGGACGGAAGTGTCCTGATGAATAATGACATTGTTGGGAAGGACCCGTAAGGAAAACGGCTTCATAAAGGGACTAGAAATGTGTGATGTTTATTTGCCACTATGGGTGGTTGCTAGAGAGATATATGTTTGCTACAGTGTTCTCTAAAGTGGCTTTAGAGTTGTTATGGTAACTTAAGTATTTCTAGGTGGTTGCTAGGGATAAAAATCATATATGCAATTTCTTCATCATTCTTTAAGGTTTTACCCAGCAGTCTGCTTGATGTCAAAACGGCATTAATTTGACTTCTAACATTGACATAAAAAAACAACACATCAAATATTGATTATGGGACAGTCCTGGGGCCTCATGTATGAAGACTTGCGTGGAAATCATACTAAAACATTGCGTACGCACAAAGCTGTAAATGTGCGTACGCAGAAAAAAATTCAGATGTATGAAACACTGCGTACGCCAAATCTCACGCATATTCTTTGTACATCCGAATGAACGTGAAACTGAGCGCAACATACACGAGCGCTAAACCCCTCCCTGCCTCCTCCCCCGTATGAATATGCTAATGACTCTACTTTGGCAAAACCCAACGAAAAAGCAATGGCAAAAGCAAGCAAGAAGAGAAACTTTGAACAGAATGTGAATTGGAGGTGCTGCTTTCGGAGGTAGACCAGAGAAAAACTTTGTTATATGCACGTTTGTGCTCCGGAATTAATAACAAAAGAAAAAAATAGAGTGGGGTGAGTTTAGCTGATGCGGTTAACACAGTTAAATCTGAACATTGCACTGAGTGGATAAAAGAAAGAAATAGTGAGATGTATAGGTGCAAAATGTTGCAGTACTCTTAACAGTCTGGGTGGCGCAGCTCGTAAAACGCATGTCATCATGTTTTGACACGTTCGAGCATGAACTCGGTTCGAATCCAGCGTCTGATTAAGTCATTCTTCTTTTTTTTTTCCCCGCTACATATCAGATTTTGCCTACTATTTATCAAAGGGAAGACAAGTAGGAATCATTAATAAGTCTGTTCATCATATTTTATTTGCACATTTATTGAATGGAAATGTTTCTGAATCACGCATGCAAATTCATCTTCAGATAGTGTCTTTAGAGCAATGTGTGTGCAGTAGATAGCTCCGATTACATTGTGAAAACAGGCGACCGCTGCAAATTGCGCTTTAATGTTTGGCTGGTCAACTGTATGGTATGGAAACCTTATATACCTGCTAGATCAGGGGTCTCAAACTCGCGGCCCGCGGGCCATTTGCGGCCCTCAGTGCAATATTTTGTGGCCCGCGCCGACCGCTGTACACTGACAGAATCAGCGGAGCGGGGAGAGAGAGCGCTCCCCGCTCCGCTGATTCTATCCGTACACAGCGGTCACTGGCATTCCCCGCCTGCCGTGTAAACAAAGGGGCGGGGATGCCGGTGACGTCACCACGTACCCCGCCCCTTTGTTAGACGCTGTGATGGGCGGGAAGTGTTAGGAGGGAACTCGCGCCGGCCAGAACCAAGGTAAGCTGTTCCCGCCCCTGCCTGCCACTTAGCTACCTATCTGCAGCCTGCCACCTACCTAGCTACAGCCTGCATCTTATATATATTATAGGTAGATACAGACTGGTACAGACTGATGTGACTGGAGTGGGGTGGGGATGTTTTATTTATACATATATACGCCTTTTTTTTAGGTGAGGGAATGGAAGTTTTGAGTGAGTCTAGACAGGTCTAGACTTAATGATGATCATCTTCAAGCCATACTGAGGGTCTCAACTGCTTCCGCTCTAAAGCCAAATGTGGTTCAGATTTGTGAGAAGAAGCGCTGTCAAGTCTCTGGCAGCAAGAAGTAGGCAAAAGATGCCATGTTCAGAAGAACTGTTCATAATCTTCACTCAATGTTCTATTAATGTTCAGGACACTTCATGTTCAGAAGAAATAATTAAAACTGTTAATAATGACATTTGAGGACTTTTTTTTTGTGAAATCCCTTATGCGGCCCAGCCTCACCCAGACTTTGCCTCCTGCGGCCCCCAGGTAAATTGAGTTTGAGACCCCTGTGCTAGATGAACTCGTCTCATACAACTGCCATTGCACGGCTCAAAGACACTTTGTAGAGTGCAATTTAACACAACTGCCTCTAGGAGTCGCCAATGGAAATAAAACAGACACGCACAAAAAATGTGCGTATGCCAGCCATGAAGCTGGCGTGGAGCTGCGCACATTCTCACGATCATTTCATCGTTAGTAAATCCAAACGTGAGCGATTCTGAGCGTGAAACATGGCATACGCAAAGTTTTTGTGCGTACGCAGCGTTGATACATGAGGCCCCTGGTCTGTATTTCAAGGCTATGTTAGATTAGTAGTAGTCAATCTAATGTCTTTTTGACATCAAAGTATTTTACATGCATTGTAGTGATACAAAATCCAGTAAATCGGAATTAAAGCTATCAGATTATTTAATTTGTTGGCTGTTACTTTGGAGGTTAATAGGACATCAATGAGCAGATGTCAAATGAACATCAAATCGATTAGCATTTTTTTTACATATTTTTATTGACGTCAATTTGCTGTTATTTAGACATCAAGGTTCCAGCAAACAGGAAAAAGCATGAATTTATGGTAATGACCAAGCGCCAACATACTGCTCTCCCTCGTGAGGCAAATATGGAAGTAACTGAAACTGTAATTCATCGAAATTCCACTAGGTCTGGCTCCATAATAGAGCACATTTCTATTGAGCCCACTGTTAAAATGGCCAACTTTACAGCAGAAATAAAGGTGTTTACAGCTTGGTACAGAGAACGATTTTGGTTTATATTGGTAAAATTACTCTTCGTGACAATTGTGAGGGGGATTAATTGTTTTATAAGTCATCAGTTTTATTTATATTAAATTATAATAAGTTTGTATAATTAAGGGCATGGCCATTTGAGTGACAGCTACAGTAGGTCTCGCTGGTTACCGTCACTTCACCTCAACTGATTCCGGCTGATTAGACGCTGAACTCGGCATGTACATCATATTTTTGTGTTGTTTTATGTAGCTTTACCCAGTCTCAGTTTACTTTTTGGAATTATTTCTTACAATTATCAGATGATATAGCATGCTGTGTGCACTTAATTGTGCTCACAAACTATTCACAAGGTTTCCATTTCCCAGGTGAGTGAAATTCTTATACATTTACATTTACATTTACATTTAGTCATTTAGCAGACGCTTTTATCCAAAGCGACTTACAAATGAGGACAAGGAAGCAATTTACACCACTAAGAGCAACAATGAATAAGTACTAAAGGCAAGTTTCAGGTCTGTAAAGTCTAAGAAGGGAAGTGTTAGTAATTTTTTTTTTTTTTTTTTTTTTTTTTTTTTTTTTTTGTACAGTTAGTGTGATATTCAAATAGGCAATTGCAGATTAGGAAGTGAAGTGGAGACTAAATAGTTGAGTTTTTAGTCGTTTCTTGAAAATAGCGAGTGACTCTGCTGTTCTGATGCAGTTAGGGAGTTCATTCCACCAACTGGGCAGATTGAGCGTGAGCGTTCGCGAAAGTGATTTTTTTCCTCTTTGGGATGGAACCACGAGGCGACGTTCATTCACAGAACGCAAGTTTCTGGAGGGCACATAGATCTGCAGAAGTGAGTGCAGATAAGAAGGTGCTAGGCCAGAAGTCACTTTGTAGGCAAACATCAGAGTTTTGAATTTGATGCGAGCAGCAACTGGCAGCCAGTGCAAACGGACTAGCAGCGGAGTGACATGTGCTCGTTTAGGTTCATTGAAGACAACTCGTGCTGCTGCATTCTGGAGCAGTTGAAGAGGCTTGATAGAGTTAGCTGGAAGCCCAGCTAGTAGAGAGTTGCAGTAATCCAGTTTGGAGAGAACAAGAGCTTGAACAAGGAGTTGAGCTGCATGTTCCGATAAGAAGGGTCGGATCTTTCTGATGTTATAGAGTGCAAATCTGCACGATCGAGCAGTTCTAGAAATGTGGTCAGAGAAGTTTAGTTGGTCATCAATCGTTACTCCAAGGCTTTTCACCATTTTGGATGCAGTAATGGTTGCCCCATCCATCTGGATTGAAAAGTTATGGTGTAGAGTCGGGTTGGCAGAAACTACAAGCATTTCCGTTTTTGCGAGGTTCAGCTGAAGATGATGATCTTTCATCCAGTGTGAAATATCCAACAGGCAGGCTGAGATACGAGCTGGAACCGAGGGATCATCAGGATGAAAAGAGAGGTATAGCTGGGTATCATCAGCATAGCAGTGGTAGGAGAATCCATGTCTCTGGATGACTGGTCCTAGAGAGGATGTGTAGATGGAGAAGAGAAGTGGCCCAAGAACAGAGCCTTGAGGTACCCCAGTGTTTAGATGCTGTAGGTTGGACACCTCTCCCCTCCAAGACACCCTGAATGACCTGTCAGAGAGGTAAGATCTGAACCATTGTATAACAGTGCCCGCAACGCCCAGTGACTCAAGCGTAGATAGCAGGATCTGGTGGTTGACAGTGTCAAAAGCAGCTGACAAGTCCAGCAAAATGAGGACTGATGATTTAGAGTCTGCTTTAGCCAGTCTGAGATCCTCCACGACCGAGAGCAGGGCAGTCTCAGTTGAGTGGCCTTTCTTAAAGCCGGATTGCTTGTTGTCCATGAGATTGTTTTGAGTAAGAAAGTCCAGGACTTGATTGAACACTACTTTCTCCAGAATCTTGGCCATGAATGGAAGCAGGGATACTGGTCTGTAGTTTTCAAGTAGCGTATGGTCCAGGTTGGGTTTCTTTAGCAGTGGGGTTACCCTAGCCTGCTTAAATGTAGTGGGGAATAAACCAGAGTCAAGAGATGTGTTAATTATGTGAGTCAGTGTTGGTATGACTGCAGGAGAGATGGCTTGCAAGAGATGAGAGGGAATGGGATCGAGTGGACAGGTGGTAGCATGGCTAGATAGCACAAGTTTGGACACCTCAGACTCAGAGAGCTGAGAAAAAGAGGTGAGTGTGTGTGGTGTTGGTGTTGTATCTTGCGTATTTGTTGTAGGTGCAGCAAATTGAGCACTGATTTTTGCAGTTTTGGTGCAGAAGAATGTAGCAAAGTCATCAGTAGTAAGTGTGGAGGATGTGGGTGGAGGAGGAGGATAGAGGAGGGAGGAAAATGTTTTAAAAAGTAGGCGAGGATTAGTGGCATTGTTGATTTTCAGACGGTAATACGTCTGCTTTGCAGAAGTAACCTCAGCTGAGAAAGAGGACAGAAGAGTTTGGTATGTTAAGAGATGTGCAGGATTTTTAGTTTTCCGCCAAATTCTCTCCGCAGCCCGAAGTTTTGAGCGATGCTCACGGAGAGCATCCGAGAGCCAGGGTGCAGGAGGACTGGCACGGGCTGGCCTGGATGCAAGAGGACATAATCGGTCTAGACATGATGCTAGTGTGGAGCAGAGTGTATTAGTGGCACTGTTCGAATCAAGTGCAGTGAGTTTGCGAGATGGAGGAAGAGAGTCTGAAACAATGGTGGATAGTCTATTGGGTGAGAGAGATCGTAGGTTTCTGCGAAAGGTAACCAGTGTAGGAGTGTGTGGCGGCTCAGGAGTAATGTGGATGTTGAGAGACAGAAGGAAATGATCAGATATTTGTAGTGGAGTTACTATTGTTTGATCAGTGAAGCAGTGTCGTGTGTAAATAAGGTCTAGCTGATTACCTGATTTGTGGGTAGCAGAAGTAGGTGCTCTTTTTAGGTCAAAAGAGGCAAGCAAAGTCTGAAAGTCTGCAGCTTGCGGTTTGTCAACGTAAATGTTGAAGTCACCTAGCACCAATAAGGGAGTGGCAAAATTAGAAAAAGATGAGAGAAGAACATCCAGTTCATCTAGGAAGTGACCTAATTTACCTGGTGGGCGGTAGATGACAACCACATTTATGTAGAAGGGGTGGATAATGGTGACTGCATGGAATTCAAAGGAGCTGATTGTTGGCAGGGACGGTATCAGAGTAAATTTCCATTCTTTGGAAATTAGTAGTCCAGTCCCACCCCCTCTCCCTGTCTGACGAGGAGTGTGGGAAAAAGAGAAATTAGCAGAAAGAGTAGCATGTGTAGCAGTGTCCTCCGGCCTCAACCAGGTCTCAGTTAGAGCCATGAGATTATAGTCAGAATATGTAGCTATGGAGGTAATAAAATCAGCCTTGTTAACAGCTGATTGACAATTCCAGAGGCCCACGGAGAGAGAGAGTTGTGAAATAGTAGATACATGTATTGAACGAAGGTTGTGAGGATTACGCCTGCAGCGCACCTCCCGTGTTTTGCGAGTGTTAGTAACAACAGGAATTAGAAAACACATAATAAAAGTGCACTGACAACAAAAAAAAAAAAAAAAAAAAAAAAAAAAAAAAAAAAAAAAAGTGTAAAGTAAAACAATACAGTAAAGTACTCAAGTGCTTTGTCGGTGTCTTTGCTCGGTGGAGTCGCGCAGGTAGAGTCGATGGTCTTTACCCTCGTCGGTCTTCACACGAGGCGGTCTTCACACGAGGCTGCCGCGACCGCTGCCGCGGTGAACTAGTTGTTTATATAACCCCAAAGCACTAGCTGATTGAATTCAGCTGGACACGCCTCGAGAGTCAAAACAAGGGCCGAAACTGAGGCGGACGACGCGAAACCGCGTTTGCGTTCGCTACACAAGCTCTTATAGTAACCAAGGAAACAGTGGCTAAACAACTTCTAGTATTATACACAACTGAAAGCAAGTTTAAATGTCCTACAACTTTACACAAACAGCTGGAAACAAGTCCTCAAACCATACACAACAACTGAAACAAATCTTAAATGTACTTACAGGCTGCTGGTCTAGATGCTGATAAAGTGCTTCTCCTGATACGTATCAGGAGAATATACGTATATACTATATCTATAAATGTATTTGTTTAATTTAAGATAAATTAATTTTATTTTATTTTCGGCTTAGTTCCTTTATTAATCTGGGGTCACCACAGCGGAATGAACCACCAACTTATCGAGCATCTGTTTTATGCAGCAGATGCCCTTCCAGCTGCAACCCATCACTGGAAAACACTCATACACACTCATTCACACACATACACTGCGTAAAAATGGCTCAGCGTACTACAACAATGTTTTTTAAAGGCTAAACACTTTATCGATATAGTACACAACCAAGCACATGTGGTCAGAACACAAATGAGTCGCAGGTAATGAAGTATTGAGAGTTTCTCACAAAGAAGACCCCGTCTAAGCAAACCCCTGGTTGGAGCGGTGACGCGCAAACAAAATGGTGTAGGTTGGCCACACCTACTTGACGTTTCATTTGCGCTCTTCAGAAACCTATGGGTGACGTCACGGATACCACGTTCATGTCTTTTACAGTTTACGGTGATGACAAATACATTTAAAACAGTAGAACTCAACAGTCTTTAGTCTTTAGTTTCTTGAAATATAAACTCCATTATTTGTCTCAATGTGAATTTTTTATTTAGAGAGACTGGTTGTGAGGTCTAATGTTGTTAATAAATTGTATATGCTATTGAGGAACAAATATGTTTACATTAGCTCTTAAAAATAAGTTGTTTGCAACCCAGGTTCTATCTGAATATGTACCCCATATGCATTTTGTGTGAGCGCCAAATATGTCCCAGAAGCTATGTTTTTTTTTTTGCAGTTTTTATTTTCACAAATCCACCAGAGTTTGCAAATTGCAACTGTTTTGGTTGCATATGCACCTGAAATTTTATCTATGTGAGCTCAAAATATATTTGGTCACATTTGTGCGAAAATGTAAATTGTCGCTGTGCGACCAGTTTTCATTGCGACATGTTCATCGCATGCGCGTATTTATGGAGCTTATAATATGCCAAAACAGTCTGAATTTGAATTGTGTTGATTTAAATTATTAACAACTGTAAGTTAATAAAACTAAATAATATATGCCATTAATTTTTTTGTTATTTTTTATCTGAATTTCTTAACTTGAATATTAAACACCTGAAACATCAGATGGTAAAAAAAAAACAGATTTTTACCATCTTTTCAGATTTTACCACATTCTCACCCTGTTACTTACTTGTTTATTTTATTTTTTGCCTTTTGTTTTTGCCTTCCCTGCTTTCTGGAACCGTTCTTTGCTAGACTCGAACCCTGTCGTCATGGTCAAGTCTGCTTTGGTCAAGTCTGCCAACGTATTGTTTGTGGCAAGCTACTGGACAAACTGATAACAGTGGGAAAGTCGTCCATACAAATGTAAGCGGTCAGCTGGTAAACTCAAAAAGAAACATTGTCATACCGCCCATAGCGTTCTTTTTAGAGAGGAAATTCAGCCATACGTACTTCTAGCTACATAATCTGCGATCTCCAGAAATGTATATAGGATTACATTTTCAAAATGAGCCTATGTTGGTTAAATATGTTTGATTCACTATAAGAACCATCCCATAATAAGAGTCTTTTGTATGTGAATCAAAATACAGTGGTTTCGCAGTATGTTCTCAATCACTAAAATATCAAGATCACTAACATCATTATTTTAGGATTTGAAATACATTACTTATGGCAAACGTTTTAGATTCACTAAAGAACTGGCTCAGATTCATTTGGAGTTTAATTAAATTGGTTGTACAGTACTTTTGTGCTTTACTTAAAAAAGCGGTTCATATGAATCATTCATTTAGAGTGTAAACCAATTACACTGCATCTTTTTGATTCACTTAAAGAACTGACTCATACGAGTGATTCATTTAGGGGTCAGACTAAACTGATTCGTTTTGATTCTGATGAAAAATAACGTGGTTTTCACAAATTTTTGTGTTTATTCACTAAAATAAGATCAAGAGTCAATTGTTTGGACTTCAGCTACACTGGTTGTTCTGCATTACTGGCTCATTTACTGTTTAAGGAATCCGAATATAGTAATGGTGTGTTTGTTTTGACTCGTTATAAGACTAGTTCATAGGCATAATTTATCTAGAAATTGACGTAATTTGGGATTTGGATCATGCTGGTTTGATTGTCTTTGATCATGAAAAAAACTCAGCTCATTAGAGTCATTTATTCAGACTACAGTTGCTGAACTCAATGCTGTGTGTTTTAAAAAATAAACAACTCACAGCCATTCATTTTAGAATTGAAGTTCACTAGTTTAACTGTAAGTTCACACAATTATTTTAGTCAAAGACGAGAAACATTTGATGCCTTTTGCCAGTTTGTTTACATGACAACAGGGTTTTGGGGACTGAAAACGCATTATATTAAAAACGGGTACAAATTTTAGCATTATCGTTCTGTGTGAGCACCCAATATGAGAATCTTTGAAAATGGTGAAATCATGCACAGTATGTGTTAGATATGTAGACATGCATATTATGTGTCAATTTCAAAGTGCGAACAAACACACAAACACACTGCTCATGAGTTTGCTAATGCTTCCACAGCAAAGTCTGGATTTACTTCACCAAAAGCCTGCAAATTCTAGATGCACATCAGTGTTGACGACATGTCTAATTTTCTCTTCCCTACAGGAACCATTTCCTAAAGTTGACTACATCATTAGCTATGTTTTCATCTACCTATATTTACCAGCATTTTGGAATATTTTGTTGAAAAAATGCTTAACCTGTTTACATTCACTACACTTTTGTTATGTTCATGGCTGTTTTTGCCCCATTGACTTCCATAATAATGAGATTGCAAAGCCTTGACACCATATAATCATGAAAAGTTTTTAATTGTTGGTGGTTTTCCCTGTTGGAAAGAGGTAAAATATGTAATGTATATTGTTGATCATCAGTTGGCAGCATTAACCATGTATTTTCGTTTCGTGTGATTCAGTCCATTGTTTACATTCTGCTCACTATCATGGCTGACTTATGGTGATGCATCATGACAAAAAAATAAACTGGACATAAAATAACTGACTCAGCATTGTCAGTTTCATGCTGTAGATCACACACAATGACTATTCAAAGGACTGTGTTTATATGTGCTACGCACCACTGGGGTAGATCAGTATCTCCACAGGGCAGTCGTAGGTGTACTTGTCTGCCAATGTGACCACAATGCTGGTGGCAGAGCGAGCCGAAGGGTCAGCATCTGCCCGGATGGCATGTGATGGGCTTTCCACACCTGCACAGAGAAACTTCTAAAGCTCATAAATAAAGCAGGAGCAACAGACATTACAGCAGATGAGAGGACTAAACTGCAACTCCAGCAGGATGATGAACTGAATGAGTTACATTTAGCCTTTCAACACCTCAGACAACATTTGACAAGTGACAAGCATGAACTGCATTTTAGATTTATTTTTCAGATGAATTGATCCACTTGAAGTGCATTTAAGATACATTTCAATGGTATGAAAAGTCAACACATCATCATTTAGGCTAGAACAGGGGTGCCCAAACATGGTGCCAGAAACAAAACTTGATTGAGGAATGTGGGACGACAGTAAAAATACCAAACTGTATTAAATTAAAGTTTCCATGAGTAATTTCCTAATTTATTTCCTAATATTTAAAAGTAACCAGAAAACATTGCTTTAAATTGTATTAATGCAGTATATAAAAAAATATAATTAACTTATTACAGTAAAAACATAAACAATCTTAATAACACAATGAAGATCAATGCTGAATACACTAAGCTACACCTGTCTTGATTTGCTTGCCGATGCCTTGTGCATTGCCTTCTGTCTGTTGAGTGACAGTATTTACATTTTAAACAATTACAAAACAAAAAAAATAACAAAACAAACAAACAAAATGTTACATAAAATTTCGAAATGACGATCTCTGTCAAAGATAATCGTTCGTTCTTCCTTTATTCTCAAATGGGATGGTAAGCCAAATCAAATGTTAGCATGGGCCAACTTTGGCCCGCGGGCCCTAGTTTGGGCATTGCTGGGCAAGAAAGTCGTCAGCAAGATTAACATGGATTTTTATGGATTTTTAATATAAAAGGCAAGTTTATCTCATAATGTGTTTCCTTGCAACTCTGTTCCACATATAAGATAAAAATTTGCAATTACCTTTTTTTATTTTTTGTTTGTGGTGTAAATGCTAGAAATAAATGCAGAATTCATTTTTACGAATAATTAGAACAAAGAATTCTGAAATTTAAACTTGCTATTTTAAGTAAAGTGTAAAAAATTACAATGTACTAAGAAAAAATACAAAGTTACAATTATATATGATTATTTATTAATCTATTTGTTTTTTCCCACATCCTCAGCATGACAGTGTAACGCCACGCCAGCAGAGGGCGACCTCGCCCGACTACTGACTCAGCTCCACTCCCTATGCAGTCACTTTCTGTTTATGCTGTATTTTAGCCAAGCAGCAACCTCCTGCTCTCCCTCAGGAAGCCAATACGGATTAACTAAAATTGCAATTCATCCGAAATTCCACTAGTCGTGGCCGCTCCTGGCTCCAAAATAGAGCAAATTTTAATTGAGCCCACTGTTAGAATGGCCAACTTTACAGCAGAAAAAAAGGTGTTTACAGCCTGGTACAAAAAAAGATTTTGGTTAATACAGGTAATATTACCCTTCATGACAACAGTGAGGGGAGTGAATTTTATTATAACTCCTCCGTTTCCTTTATATTAAGTTATATTAAGTTTGCATAATTAAGGGCGTGGCCACTTGATTGACAGCTAGGTCTTGTTGGTCGCCGTCACGTCACCTCAGCTGAATCCTGCAGATTAGCCACTGAACTCGGCATTTTTATCGTATTTCTGTGTTGTTTTATTTGGCTTTACACAGTCAGTTGTCTTTTGGACTTGTTTCCTACAATTATTAGATGGCATGGGATGCTGAGTGCACTTAATTGTGCTCACAAACCATTCACGTGGCCTCCGTTTCCCATGTGAGTAAAGTTATATACTTATATACCATCTTTATACATGTATTTGTTTTATTCGTATTTGTTATATAAATATATATATATATATATATATATATATATATATATATATATATATATATATATATATATATATATATCGTTTATATTTATATTTAGAGCTGTAATGCACTCCAGAATCTGACGAATTGATTAGCTGTAGGCTCTAGAACAGTCATCTGAAGCGTTGTCATGCAGTGTTATGCTGGATTGCATCAATAGTCTTACATTAACTAACACAGACTATATCTGAAGTGTTTGGAAGTAATTTGCGCTTCCTCCTGTTGAAAAACCTCATAAGAACAATGTTTAGTGGCTCAGTGTATTACAGCAGTGTTTTTAAAAGTCTAATAAACACTTTATTGATATAGTATACAACCAAGCACAAGTGGTCAGAATACAAACGAGTCACAGGTGATAAAGTATTAGGCGTTCTCCCAAAGTAAAGTGTGTCTGAACCAGGTCTAAGCAAAATGCCAGCAGGTGTCTGTAGCTCCGCCCACTCTCCGCCTCTTTGCCCTTGTTTGGTATCCCGCCGTGGGTGTGATGACGCGCGAACAACATGGCGGCGGTTGGCCGCGCCTACTTGTGGCTTCTTTTGCGCTCTTTAGAAACCTATGGGTGACGTCACGGATACTACGTCCAGATATTTTACAGTCTATGATTTTAGCAAGAGCTCAGGCCATGCTTCCTTGCGAAATATTGCCAGTTTACCTGCCTTACCAAGCGTTGTTCCAAGTGACTCTAACGACTGCTATCCTGTGTATGACCCTGCCTGCCTTATCCATGTACGTTCTCTGTCTTAGCCCTCTTGATCTGTTTTAGACTGATACAGTAGCTGTGATACTGAACTTATGCCTGCACTATTACCACGTCTTCTGGTTTTGCCCCTGTTGTTTGTTGTTTGGATTGGACTGCTTATATGTTGCAGACTCTCTCCCGGTTTATCCGCTGATGTCTCTGCCTAACTCCTTTAATAAAATTCTGCAAATGGATTCTAACAAAGGCTCAGCCTCTCCGTTACAGACAGAAACATGTCAAAACATGGCAGCATGACAAAAATATGTCAAAAAATCAACTGACATCAAACTGACAATTACTGTAACATTTGTGTCAAAAAACACATCAATTTGATGTCGTTTTGACAGCAAGGTCCCTGCTTGGTAGCGTAAACAAGCATACAGTACATACACTACCGGACAAAAGTCTTGCAACAAACAGGGTATATGAGAAGCTAGTGTTTCTTCACATACTGATAAACTTCCTGTGAACGATTAATGTGATTTTTTTCCATTTTATATGGTTCCTTTTACAGCCTCAATGTTGTAATGTAATTAAAATACAATCAGTTTCAAGAGTTCACACTTAGCTGATGATTAATTATAAAGCTTGTTTGGCATGCTGTCCCGGGAGAGAGCCCTGAGCTCATGAGATCCTCGAGCCCAGGGCTCCCTCCCAATGCAAGGCGGGAGGGGAGTTTGAGCTCAGGTAGATCTCGAGAACTCCCCTGCTGTAGCAAGTGAATGCTCTTGAAATTAATTACTACCTAGAAGCGTGTCTATGTTGACAATTTGGATTGTTCAATTGACTTAATTGCATGTTTTTAGGCGGTGGGAGGAAACCGGGGAACCCGGGGGAAACCCACGTGAGCACGGGGAGAAGTGCAAACTCCACACAGAAATGTCTGCTAGTTTTGGTAAAGCCAGGAACCAGAGACATTCTTGCTGTGAGGCGACAGTGCTAGGCACTGGGCCACCGTGTCACCCGTCTAAGAAGGAGGAGTAGGGGAGGAAGGGGGGACTCTTCAAAACGAAGATAGCAATGGAATAAACCCCTGGGAATTTATAGTAGTTTGATTGGATCGTAGTGAATTAGATAATGCGGGTCAGCTGCTAGCAATCATAAGCACGTGATCCTCTCGAAATTTGTTTATACATAAACTTCACTTAAATAGACTTTGGCATTCATTTAGTTGCTCAAGTTTAAAACAAGGTGAAAAGCCATTCACACGCACGCACCCATCAGAATTAGCAGGCTAGCGCAGAAGCTCCATTGAATATACTGGAGTAAAATAAATGTTCATATTTTAAAGACATGGCCGGGAAAAATGTCATTTAAGGCAGTGCTTTGTGTACATTCTGGGACCCACTTTATATTGCATATCAGTCAGGCAGTGGAGATCGCTGATTTTTAAAGAAAACAGACCTTAAACGCGCAGATTTTGTAAATGAATACAGTTTACCAGAAGCGCTTGACCCAGGTAATTGACAAATTAAAAGTCCTTCCGCATACTTCCGCATATACCCTATAGATGGATTTGGATTTCTACCTTCCAATCCGTCCCAGCATGGATCAACGTTTATCATTTTTCCCATTACTTTATTAATATGATTATTTGAATCAGTATTTCATTCATTCATTAGTTTTCTTTTCCCTTTATTAATCCAGGGTCGCCACAGCGGAATGAACCGCCAACAAGTTTTATGCAACAAATTTTTTATGTAGCGGATGCCCTTCCAGCTGCAACCCATCTTAGGCAAACTGAATCAGTATTTAACTTTGAAATTATTTTGACTAATGAAATGAAAGTTAACACATTGTTTAATATAATATAAAAATGTTCAGTGCATTTGTCTGCTTAGTTTACTCTATTTTCAGGAGCCACCAAACTAGGTCAGAGGTCATGGAGTCCTCAAGTGGAACTGAAGGGCTTGATGATTAAAAACAACTGTTTCCTATTTGTTAATTATGTGTTAATCTTGTCTAAAGTGACTTTGATAGGATTATTATCAAGACAGACTTTGTGTAGTAAGAATATAGCAGTCTAAATGCTGTTTATACCAGTTTTGAACTAGTTTGATAAGACAGCTGAGAGTACGATGAAACAACCTTGGGTTTTTATAACAGATTGTCTCTTGCGTATGTGTACTGTATATGCATCCGATGGGTCAGTTCTACAGGACTGAGACCAGCTCTTATTTGTCTACAAGCGACTTGACCCAAGCCTCCTGTCGCCATCCCTATCTGAATTCAGATATGACCCCGCATTGATGTACACATTTAGAATTGTCTACCTTTCGGAACCTGTTGCCTGATTCGCACCCTTTATGGTCTTGTGTTCAGAGTATAACTGTTATTGATTTGTGATTGTAAGCAGGGCGGCCATGGAACTCATTGCGAGTGTTGAAGCTGGCTTCTGCTGATGGAACTGCAATCTATCTTCAGTAAACTTTATTTATTTGAATCTCTGACTCCGGCTCTTCTTCATCTGCCAGATGGTCATTGTTTGGGTTCAAACTGTAAAATATCCCTACAAAATAACAACTTGACTTCTAAAGTCAAAAAATGGGCATAAGGTACATCTGTTGAACTGCATCCCCATCATCACAAATACTGCAGAAGACCTATTGGAACCCGCATGGACCCAACATTCTCTCAGAAATCAGTCAAGTTTGGTGAAGGAAAAGTCATGGTTTGGGGTTACATTCAGTATGGGATGTGCGAGAGATCTACAGAGAAGATGGCAACATCAACAGCCTGGGGTATCAAGACGTTGATACCTGCCCATTACATTACAAACCACAGGAGAGGGCAAATTCTTCAGCAGGATAGCGCTCCTTCTCATACTTCAGCCTCCACATCAAAGCTCCTGAAAGCAAAGAAGGTCAAGGTGCTCGAGGATTGGCCCACCCAGTCACCAGACATGAACATTATTAAGCATGTCTGGGGTAAGATGAAGGAAGAGGCATTGAATATGAATCCAAAGAATCTTGATGAACTCTGAGAGTCCTGCAAGAATGCTACTTTGCCATTCCAGATGACTTTATTAATAAGTTATTTGAGTATTAATGCATTCCTCAAAAGTCAAGTTACTATTTGTTGTTCCTGAAATGTGGATAGGCGACAAGACTTTTGTCAGGTGGTATACAATTTCCAAATATTGTAATAAAGAAGCTGCAGTACATTAAAGATTTAAAACGTTTGCACGTATTTAGATCTATTTGTGTGCATGTACTTCAAACATCAAACCTCATGATTTTAGTAACAGAAGTGCAATGCATGAGAATAGATGAGCTGACCTGCGAGTAAATACGGTCCTCTGATCTCAAGATGAAAGTTGAACTCGTAGTCAATGGAGTTGATGGTCTCTTCTTCCAGCAGAGCAGCCAAGCACACACCTGAGGCTGTCTGCTCGTGAGAACAATGATGCTGATCCCTCCTGAGGCAAAATCAGAGGATAAACAGATGTATACATGAGAACTCTAACATAACAGTATGGCTTCTTTAAGAAGTCCAAACTGAATGTAATGCAGTGTTTTGTGACATTATAAATACAGTTTTGCCATGCAAATACCTCCTAGCAGTGCTGGGCGAAAAGGCCTGCTCCTCTTTGACAGACCGCTGTACTCTTGGAGAGCAGACGGATGGTGAAACGACCCGAATACCACCGTTCGGGAGTGTCCCGAGCTCCGAGGAAGTGCTGACCAATATACTAATGGTCTCCAGAGGAGGAATGACCCCCAGACTGACCACCAGCACCGTCCTCTCCTGATCCTCATCCAAAACGACATGTCCTGCGGCAGGATGATTCATCAGTAAAGCCTCTGAAATGTACAGTCATCTTCAATGGAAGAGCTTAATAAGATTGTGCGTGTTAACTGGATTCAGCAGACGCCGTGACAGGCCTTTCCGTTTAAGCTCTGAATCAGGGGATTAGCTAGTAAGATCTTTTGATGAGCGGCATAAATGAGCATGCAATCTTACCACCTACGCTCTGCGGGGTTCCGTTGGCATCACAGCAATCAAAGTAACAGTCATCGATTTTCGTTTTGTCTTTGACCTGCACGGTTATTATTTGGCTGCCAATCATCGCCTCGAACCCGACCACCACGCTGCACTCATCCAGAGGATATATAAAGATTCCTGCATGAATCACAAGGGGAGAGGATTAGAAAAAAGACAGGGATTCGGGAGAACGCATTGTGTATTACACAATAGCGAAAGGAGATCCTTCCACGAAGCTAATTTTGCACTTGACAGAAATTAAATCCTTCATTTTAGTGCTTTCAGTATTGACCAATGCAAAATCCAATCTGTTGGGAGTCGATACGATGCTGGGGACTGCAGAGCAGCAATCGGCCGGTGACATTTCTACACTTCACACAACTAGCTGATCAGACTGGCAAGAAAAAAAAAACGAATGTTTTTCAACCCCTTGAGGGACTTTTGAGGAAGTATTAATATGATTACAAAGAGATTAAGGTGTTTAATGCTTCAAAATTGTGATTTTTTTTTATCAAAAGTTTATACACCACCTGACACCACCTTTTTAACAGAAAAGACCTCTTATGACAGTGGTGTCCAAACTCGGTCCTGGAGGGCCGGTGTCCTGGAGAGTTTAGCTCCAACCCTAATCAAACACACCTGAACCAGCTAATCAAGCTCTTACTATAGGAACGTCCTGCAGGTGTTTTGAAGAAGGTTGGAGCTAAACTCAGCAGGACACCGGCCCTCCACAACCGAGTTTGGACATGCCTGTCTTATGATACTGTTCTGTGACTTTGATGGTACAATTGAAATGAAAGAACACAATTGTTCTCATATAAAAGGTGCATAAGTGTTGAACACTTTTGTGTACATAAGTGTTGGTTTCTTTATTACAATATCTATGAAAATAAATATGACTAGAAAAGCAAACTGATTTTATGACTGATTTTATGACATGTGTTTAAAGAAACCCATAAACATTAAATATTAAATTCCATAATACAAAACTGGGAACACATAAAACTAAAGGTATTGTAAACTAAACATTTAAGGCATTTTTAGTAAATGTTTGGAATGCATTTGTGACAATGTTAAGGTGCAAAGGTGATAAAATTTGTACCTTTTATGAAGGTACAATATTGTATCTGCCGGTTTTAAAAACCAAAAGGTACATTTTGGTTTCCCATGGTACAAATCATGTCCTTAAAGGTACAAACTGCAATGGTAAGAATTTGTTTCTATCTCTAAAGGTACAACTCTGTCCCATAAAAAGTTACTGCCCCAATGACAAGGGTTTGTACCTTCTTTGGTACAACATTGTATAATTTTTTCTGAGAGTGTATGAAAATGTGCTGTTTCATATTTCCCCCTATAATGACATCACAAACCTCACTCAAAACTGCCAACAAGCTGCCCTATTAAAATAAATGTAATCCTTTTAAAGCAGTGACTGACTTTATTCTTTATGTTTATATTAATGCACAGGTCTAATAGAAACATGTTTCTTTCTCAGCTAGTTCACAGATATAACTGTGTCCTATTTTCCCAAATATACTTACATTAATGTTGAACTTCATGTTTAACAGACTTTTTATGGTTAAACTGTGTTATTTAAATAAATGGAAACTTTATATGTGACCCTGGACAAGAAAATCAGTCGCATATGTACAGTTGAAGTCAGAATTATTAGCCCCCCTGAATTATTAGCGCCCCTGTTTTTTTCCTCTAATTTCTGTTCTGTTCTGGGAAGATTGTTTCAGCACATTTCTAAGCATAATAGTTTTAAAAACGTATTTCTAATAACTGATTTATTTTATCTTTTCCATGATGACAGTAAATAGTATTTTACAAGACACTTCTATACAGCTTAAAGTGACATTAAAAGGCCTAACTAGGTTAATAAGGCAAACTAGGCAGGTTAGGGTAATTAGTCAAGTTATTGTATAACGATGGTTTGTTCTGTAGATTATCGGAAAAAAATTAGCTTAAAGGGGCTAATAATTTTGTCCCAAAAATGGTTTTTAAAAAATTAATAACTGCTTTTATTCTAGCCGAAATAAAACAAATAAGACTTTCTCCAGAAGAAAAAAATATTATCAGACATACTATGAAAATTTCATTGCTCTGTTAAACGTCATTTTGCAAATATTTAAAAAAGAAAAAAATCAAAAGGGGGCTAATAATTCTGACTTCAACTGTATATATTGTTGCATGGGTGAAATTTTATGAATCTAGATATTTTATCTATTTTAAATATAGATATTTTATAAATCTCAAACAGTAACTTTATCAAACTTTATTTTTGATTAGTAATACGCATTGTTAAGAATTTGAACAAGTTTAAAAGCCATTATCACAGTATGTAGTATTTTTGAACCCACAGGTTCCACATTATCAGACATAGTAGTCAACGATTGAAGTGGTTTAAAAGCTTTCATCAAAGTTGTCATAAAACTATTCAACAACACTTATTCTTGCCTATCTTTGTCATCTATTCTCTTTTTTTTTCTTGTCATTTTTTTAAACTTATTTGATCCACTTTAAATGTTGACTACTGTAGTTGTATCTCAGCCAAATATTGTCCTATCCTAACAAAGCACAAATCAGAGAAAAGTATATTCATTTAACTTCCAGATGATGTATAGACCATAATTCCCAAAAATTGACACTTATGACTTATTTTTGAGCCTTCAGATTTCACATTATCAAACATAATAGTCAACATTTGAAGTGGTTCAAAACCTTTCATCAAAGTTTCCTAAGACATTTCAACAACTCTTGTTCTTTTCTATTCTTGACACTTTTTTAAAACAATTTTGGAAAAACTTTCACTATAAATGGTTATCACTGTAGTTGTTTCTCAGCCAAATATTGTCCTATCCTAACAAATCACAAACCATTTGAAAGTATATTTATTCAACTTTCAGATGATGTATCAATCTTAATTTCCCAAAATTGACCCTTATGACTGATTTAATGGTCCATCCATTAAATAACCTATGTAACATCTGATGCTGTACAAACCACTGATGGTGAATATGATTACAAGATAGCATACTGACCCTCGATAGGGTGATCTTCGATGTTTTCGTAGGTCAATGAGGCTGTCAATGCCAGAGTGTAACCCCTGACACAGGAAGTGATGTCAGAGATGCTGAGAGGCAGAGCACTCCGCTTGCTCTTGTTGATCAGGCCCGGCATGATGATTCTTCTGTCCAGTACAGCTCCTCACATGCAGAGAAGGGGTGATGTTTCTCTAAAAAGTCTAGACAACAGACAAATCAAGTTTTACATTAAAACAGATTTCACTGAGAATTTTGAGAAGTTCACTGAGAAAGCATCACATTGGTTTACGAACAGTTTATGAAGCAATCAACAAACTAACATTGAAGTAAACATAATTCAGTGTGATGAAGTATCTATTATTATTATTATTATTATTATTTGTTTTCCTTCAGCTTAGTTTCTTATTTATCTGGGGTCGCCACAGCGGAATGAACCGCCAACTATTCCAGCATATGTTTTGTGCTTTCAGCCACAACCCAGTACTGGGAAACACCCATACACATTCTCATTCACACATGCACTCATACACTACGGCCGGTTTAGTTCATCCTATTCACCTATAGCGCATGTCTTTGGACTGTGGGGGTAACCGGAGCACCCGGAGATAACCCATGCCAACATGGGGAGAACATGCAAACTCCACACATACATGCCAACTGACCCAGTCGAGACTCAAACCAGCGATTTTCTTGCTGTAAGGCAACAGTGCTGACCACTGAGCCACTGAGTCCCTTCAGGATTTTGGATGGCAATTGTTTTTGTATGTGTGGTCTAAAATGACTGATTTTGTGATGGCTTTTCTCAAAGCGCATAGCATTATTTACTTTAAACATTGTGTATGGCTGCAGAAACACACATAAATCATAGTTGTCAAATTTGAAAATTTTTTGTAAAAAAAAAATCATTGGACTAACAAGTTATTAAATAAATACATAAATAAATAAACACACAAACATTCAGCTCTTTGGTGCCCAAATATTCACCTCATCTAATCTATTTATTTATTAATTAGAAAAATGGCAATTATGAAGTGTGTTTATTTATTTGTTTACAGGAGCAATCAATTCAACATTTCTGTAAAAACGTGCCAGAATGGGCTATATGAACAGATAGTGTTTTTCAGCCAATGATGAACTTCTGGTGAGAGCTTTATGCGACTCTTTTCAATTTAAAAAGGTTTTTTTTTTTACAGCATCGATGTTTTAATGTAGTTCAAAATTAATCAGCAATATAGACTTAACCTGTTAGCCAGCACACAATTTTGGGGGATTTACACCTACCTAACTTCAAATAGAAACTGTTCCTGACTCCAGTAAGCTACAAACACACATTATGTATCACTGGAAAGAAGACACTTTGAGTTTTACTGTGGTGAAAGGAGACGTTACATGTTAAAAAATATAAAAAGTTATACATTATAAGGAAAAAAAATTGCATTGTGTTCAATATTTGTTTTCCATATAGAAACAAAGGAAAACATTAATGTAATGTCCTAGAACTATATGACTTGAAAGCCAAGTATTTCATGTGTTTATATTTTAAATTTGATTAAGACGGCATGCAAAATGAGATTACTGCAAAAAGTTTTCCGAGGCTATGTCGATGACCTTCTCTCCCTCACCGTCAGAGGCACTTTCTCAAAAATGATCTTCTCAAGCTAAAACATTTGCAATTGCTGAATGATTTGGTCTACATTAACAGTTTATGTATATTTGGAAAAAAGACACTCTGGGCTTTGTTATCCATCATCTAAAGTTTATAATGCTCAAAATGAAAAAAAGTTATAGATGCTTAAGTAATTTTTAAAAAAATTGCATCGCACTAAAAATGTTATTATTTCATAAACAAATATGTGAAATTTGTTCTGGAGCGACACAGAAAAGTAATATGTCAAAAGCCACACATCTCCTGAGTATATGTTTTGAATTTGACACCAATATCATCCATTTATTTGTTAAAGAGTAAAAAGAGACAAAAAAACGTGTAAACACTGGCACCATCATTAGCCGCAGGCGAGCGCAGAAATTCCATTGAAAATACTGGGGGAAAATTAATGTTCATATTTTAAAGACATGACGCGGAAAATAAGAATTTAATGCAGTGCCTTTCGTCCGGTCTGAGAGCCACTTTAATATTAAATCTCAGCCAGGCAGTAAAGATCACTGTTTTTTAAAGAAATAAAAACTTAATCGCAGTAATTTTGTATAGGATGACAATTCATCGGAAGCCCTGGGGCTGGCTGACTGAAATTTAAAGTCCGTATTAGCCATTAGCCAAGAATGGCTAATTTCATCTCTAGACCCTTGACAGAATGTGACCCTTGTAGAAAGTCACACCTAAAAATAGAAGCAGGGCATAATAACACAAAATACAATATCATATATATATATATAAAATAAAAAATATATATAAAAAAATTACTTAGGTGTAATCACACTAACATCACACTAAAATTGTCTATTTTTCTTTTAAAACATCAATAAAAGTTCTGACATAACACTTAAATAGAGTGTTTATTCAAATATATCCTTCAAATAAAAGTTTAATATTTTACATTTTGTGTGTGTCTGAAGTGTCTAGAATTTCTGTGACCATCGTAGCTGTGCTCAAAAACCAGAGGTCACACATCACAACTCATTATCATTGGCTTCATGCCTGTCTCATTAATGAAGACGAGACGACAACAGCATTATCCGCACAGCTCTGGACGCTTCTATGTTGTCAGAATGAAGACCTCTGACAGGTCAGCTCCACCTCCAGTCCCACGGGTGGATTTCTGGCACACAAAGAGCAGGTCTGGCTCGGCACCATCAAAGGGAACTGAAGCCTCTGGCACATCAAACAGGCCACTGTAGCAGATGCAGCACTGCTGATGTCATGACTCGACAGTTTTTACCCGGGGTCAACCCTGACAAGTTCAGACTATGTAAACCACCTTTTTACCCCATGACGCTTCTGCGTAAATGATCTGCTAAACGCATGGTGGGTGCCAATGCAAGTGGTGTTTGGGAGAATTTGACCCCTCTATGGTTGATTGCCTCAAACAAGGAGCCTGATTTATAAAATATGCATAGAAAATAGGGCTGCATAAATTTAACAAATTTCGATATTTGATATACACTTACCGGCCACTTTATTAGGTACACCTGTCCAACTGCTTTTTAACGCAAAATTCTAATCAGCTAATCACATGTCAGCAACTCAATGCATTTATGCATGCAGACATGGTCAAGATGATCTGCTGCAGTTCAAACCGAGCATCAGAATGGGGAACAAAGGTGTTAGTGCCAGACGGGCTGGTCTGAGTATTTCAGAAACTGCTGGTCTACTAGGGTTTTCAGGCACAACCATCTCTAGAGTTTACGGTGAATGGTCCGAAAAAGCGAAAATATCCAGTGAGCGGAAGTTCTGTGGGCGTAAATGTACTGTGGATGCATAAAATGTAATAAATAAATTACAAGCATAAATGTGAAGTAAACAGTGTATGCTTTATGGTAATGGAAAATGACTCTGTAAAGTCTTTAATCCATAGGTCTCAAACTGGATTCCTGGAGGGTTGCAGCTCTGCACAGTTTTGCTCCCCTAGTCCTAATAAAAACACAGCTGAAGCAACTAATAAAGAACCTTTTTTCTTTGTTCTCCTCAAACATTTGAGAATACCTGAGATCTTGATAAATCATAACCATAAACAACATTAATATTAATAAGTTTTAAACAAGGAATGTTCGAGTAATATAAAAAATTTAGATCTCTTTATGATATATACAGTATGAATATCTCATTGGTTATTTCTAGACCCGCAATGACAACAAAAGCCTTGAAAGTGCATCTTATTTTTAAATAAAAGACTTTGCATTGTGCTCAGATTTACTAAAATCACACATCTACTGCCTGACAAAAGTCTTTGATCCAAGTTGTAAGAGCAACAAATAATAACTTGACTTCTAGTTGATCATTTGGAAAAGTGGCAGAAGGAACCAATTGGAACCCGCATGGACCCAAGATTGTCACAGAAATCAGTCGAGTTTGGTGAAGGAAAAATCACGGTTTGGGGTTACATTCAGTATGGGGGTATGCAAGAGTCCTGTAGAGTGGATAGCAACATCAACAGCCTGAGGTATCAAGACATTTGTGCTGCCCATTACATTACAAACCACAGGAGAGGGCAAATTCTTCAGCAGGATAGTGCTCCTTCTCATACTTCAGCCTCCACATCAAAGCTCCTGAATGTAAAGAAGGTCAGGGTGCGCCAGGATTGGCCACCCCAGTCATCAGATGAACATTATTGAGCATGTCTGGGGTAAGATGAAGGAGGAGGTATTGAATATGAATCCAAAGAATCTTGATGAACTCTGGGAGTCCTGCAAGAACGCTTTCTTTGCCATTCCAGATGACTTTATTAATAAGTTAAGTTGAGTCATTGCAGAGATGTATGGATGCAGTCCTCCAAGCTCAGGGGAGTCATACACAATATTAAATCTTTTTCCACTGCACCATGACTTTATATTCTATACTGGACATTATTTCTGTTAAGTGATAAGACTTTTGTCAAACTAAAGTCAGACTCTACTGTCCTAATTAAAAAAATAAAAATCAAGGCATGATCATGTTTTATTTTGGTAAAATAAGCGTAATCTAGAGGCCTTTGCCTTTCATATAAGCCACTTCTGATACCAAATAATCAACTAAAAGTCAAGTTATTATTTGTTGTTCCTAAAACGTGGATAGGCGACAAGACTTTTGTCAGGTAGTGTAGTAATATAGCTGTAGGCTGTTGTAAGATGATATTCTACACAAATGCTCAACACTTGGTAAGATTTTAAAAATGCTTTTCAAATAAGTCTACTATTGTCCCGATTACCAGCGATCGTATTTCATAAGATCGCTGAATTTCATTCACAATAACCATGGACCACAAATCCGCCATTTCTGGACTACATTTTCATAAATGCACTCCGCTCACACTCACACATGCTTCCTCATCTAGACTGAGTACACTCGCACCACCTGAGGATTGTCAGAGACTGATTGCACACATTATTTAAGCAACACACTCGCTCATTCACTTTGCCGAGTCTTGTTATCTGTATAGTAACACTACAACGCGGTATCCTAGTCTTGTTTTCTTGTGTTTTGACCTTAGCCTTGTTAGCCTTTTCGTCTTAGTCTGCCGCCTGCCTTAAGACCTCTCGCCTGTTATTTATCTACGAAACTGGACTGCCATTATAATTTACATCTGTTTACACCTGTGTTGACCATTGCTTGCCTGACCACTTAATAAACCTGCATGTGGATCAAAACTTTAGTTGTCTATGTTATAGCCTGCATTATACATTGATACAGCAAAACATGTTGAGCAATATAATTACAGTTTACTAATAGCTGCTTTTCTATTTGAATATGTTTTAAGGTGTCATTTATTCCTGTGATTTCCAGGCAGAATTTTCAGCATCATTACAACATATTATTATCCATTATTATTACCAATATTGAAAAACGTTTGTTATTTATCAGGATTCTTTTAATAGAAAGCTAAAAAATTATTTTTTATACATTATAAAAGAATTTAGCACTGTCTCCTCGCAGCAAGAAGGTCACTGGTTGAGTCTCTGGACCAGATGTGTGGAGTTTGCATGTTCTCCCCGTGTTTGCATGGGTTTCCACGGGTGCTCCAGTTTCCACCACAGTCCAAATACATGCGATATAAGTGAATTGGATTAACTAAATTGGCCATAATATTGTATGAGTATATTTGAATGAGTGTGTATTGGTTTTACTGGGCTGCAGCTGGAAGAGCATTCGCTGCATAAAACATATACCGGAATAGTTGGCAGTTCATTCCGCTGTGGTGACCCCTGATAAATAAAGAACTAAGCCAAAGGAAAATAAATGAATGAATGAACACAAAATGTATTTGCCATCTCATTTGAATTAATTATAATAATATCATATAAGCTACAATGTCAACAGAAACTGAAAAACCCACATCTGTCAACTACTAATGGTAATCATATTTACTGCATATTAAAGTCTAATTGCATCTCAGCATTTGTTTATCCTCAAGATTAGGATTTAAAATTATTATTTAGAGAAACATCTGTGACAAACTCAAAGCAGAAGTCATTAAGTGAAATTAAGAAAATATAACAATGGTTACCAAACAGGTTTCCCACCCAATCTGCTATCTATCTCTGAAACAAACACAAGCAAAAACTCAATTAACCCACCTGAGCTCTGAACAACAAACATCCTCTGAGAATATTTTAAAAGGATTTAACCCAAATCTACTGATTTCCATCTAACGTGTTGAATTTCCACAGAAGGACAGTATTTTGGAAATGTGTCTTCATTTCCAGCCAAACTCCAAATGACAGAGCTATTATTCTCAGAGGATATTAATGTTTGAGATTCAACAGGTCCTCGTCATTACAGAACAGAAACAAGACGCTTTTGTTAAGGCGTCCACATGGCTGTAACTCACAGACAGAGAAATGCCGCCCCTCTCTAATAGATTAGGGATTGGAAAAATGCCAAGAACGGACAGAAGAGTGCAACAGATTTCCCTCTGGCCCCCGACTGCTGTGACACACAGCAAACCAGTCAAACACTGCCATCATGTGTACCGAGAGAAGCCAACATTAATGCACAACATCATGCCAATTTCAGCTTTAAATGTGACGCGAAATATGCAGAAAGCATGCTTAAACATAAAAGATCCTTTATTTCCTCTCTATTCCTTGAATAAACATTCTTTTTAGTGTTAAAAGGGCATCTAGATTAGTCAAATCATAAAATAAGAAATAATTTTATTTTTAAAATAATTAAAGCGTTATTTGAAAGGATTTTTTGCTACAGTATCTAAAATGTTCTACTACATAATTTAAAGGGATAGTTCAACCAAAACTACATATTCAATAATCATTCATTCACCATTCACTTGTTCCAAACATGTTAGAGTTTCTATCTTTTGTTGAACACAAAATAAGATGTTTTGAAGAATGATGGAAATCTGTGAGCATTGACTTCCATGGAATTTGCTTTCCATGCAATGGATGTCAAAGTATCTTCTTTTGTGTTGTGTGTGGGGAAAATGCACTTGAGGAAAAAATAATAGAGTAAATTTTCATTTTTAGAATGATCCAAAAGAGTGCAACCTAAAAAAAAAACAATCATTATCAAATCACATTAGGGCTGGGTGAAATGGCGAAAATGCAATCTTTAAAATTATTTTCTATATTGAATGATATCAATATATATTTCAATATAAGTTCTTAATACTTCCAGATTTTCAAAGATTACCCCAACAATGACTGAAGCTACAAGGCTTATAGAGGGTCCATTAAATGGCATAACACAATCACAGAAAATTCGGTGCATCTCTAATATCAACACACTTTTAGATTCCCATTGTTGCACATTTCTGTAGTGTGATTGGCTCTTAGATCAATATAAAGTAAAAAAGTCCAGAGTTTATCATTGTTATTGACATTTTTATCGCGATTCGATATATCGTTTATTGGCCCAGCCCTAAATCACAATCATCGCAAGCTTTTCAAATAAACCAAGCAAAGCAGAAAGTGCCAGTAAAAGAACAAAATCAATTTCATCCTCGATGAAGAGATTTATTTGTTCAACATGATCTCACAGCAATTCGTAACTATTTAATTTATATACATTTGTACATTTTAGTACAGTTTTAGGGGTTGGGTTTGGAAGCATGCCTCCTTAAAAATAAAATAAAAATATCATACGAATGAAGTCATATGAATTTGCATGAATTATCCACTTTTGTGACAGTACACAAAATAGTTACATACAGTTGAAGTGAGAATTATTAGAATTACTTTTTTTTTTTATATTTCCCAAATGACGTTTAACAGAGCAAGGAAATTTTCATAGTATGTATAAAAATATTTTTTCTTGTGGAGAAAGTCTTATTTGTTTTATTTTGGCTAGAAGAAAAGCAGTTTTTAATTTTTTAAAAGCCATTTTAAGGTAAAAATTATTAGCCCCTTTTTGTTCCTACAGAACAAACCATCATTATACAACGAATTGCCTAATTACCCTAACCTGCCTAGTTAACCTAATTAACCTAGTTAAGCCATTAAATGTCACTTTATGCTGTATAGAAGTGTCTTGAAAAATATCTAGTCAAATATTATTTACTGTCATCATGGCAAAGATAAAATAAAACAGTTATTAGAAATGAGTTATTAAAACTATTATGTTTAGAAATGTGCTAAAAAAATCTTCTCTCCGTTAAACAGAAATTAAGGAAAAAAATAAACAGGGGGGCTAATGATTCGGACTTCAACTGTATGTCATCACTTCAATATGTTCCCTCTGCCGCCGCGCTTGCTGTCGCCCGCAGCTTTTGATCGTTGGGTGGCCCTTTAACCATAGATTTTCAGCTGTATGTGTACTTTATGTGATGTGATGTGTTCAATTAAAATATCATTTTTGTTTGGTTGTTTTGGCTTTCTCAGAAATAAACATGCTTTTACACTATACTGTTTGTTTTAGAAAAGATACATGGTAAGAAGTATAGCCCTATAGGCTGCAGAAATTAAGCAAATATAAGAATTAAGCCTTTAAAGTGTCCTATTAAATTGCGTTGGGGTGAAAAGACAGTTCCGATTGCTAAATCTGAAAAAATTTCAAAATATGCAAACAAACTAATAAATTAAACAGATTGCAATGACATTCATTAAAACAACACAGGGCAAGACGTGTTTAAACATTTATTTATTTTCTTTTCAGCTAATTCCCTTTATTAATAAGGAGTCGCCACAGCGGAATGAACCGCCAACTTATCCAGCACGTTTAATGCAGTGGATGCTTTTCCAGCCGCAACCCCACACCGGGAAACACCCACTACAGCCAATTAAGCTTATTCAATTCACCTATAGGACACGTCTTTATGTGGGGGAAATCGGAGCACACTAAGGAAACCAATGCAATCCAAAACTCCACACAGAAATGCCAACTGACCCAGCTGAGGCTCGAACCAGCAACCTTCTTGCTGTGAGGCGATCGTGCTACCCACCGCACCACCATGACACCCCAAGATGTGTTTAAAAAACCTTATCAAATGTCTCTCATTCTGAACGAACAAATGTTCGTAACGGAATAACAGAAAAGGTCTTTGTTATTTACTCAGCATGCAATATGTAACCGTTTCAAAGTCTGTCTAATTTGTTTCACTGCAGGTTCATGTGATATGCATATAATATTGACATTTAATACTGAAAGAACTTCCTTTTGCCATCATGGTGAAGTTATAACCTAAATCTTAAACGTGCGCACAGTACAAGATATGAAAACCGCAGCACACACTACAAGATATTATTAAGATTATCGTGCCCGATGGAGCACATCACCTGACTGCAGTATAACTTGCTCTATCAATAATTATTATTCATTATAGGATAGGTTACAAATATTTGTACATCTCCTTGTGATTTGTTTATCATCATCCGCATGAAAACATATCTTTCTGGACCAAGAACCAAGAAGGAGATCCCAAAAGTGACAGACAATGATCACCCCCGCCTCCCATCATCCTCTCCCTGGAGCAAAAGCGTGTGAATCACTCCCAACAGAACAGCCAAATCACCCACTACACACACGCTCTGCACGGCTGCCACCACACACCATGCAGGAAAACAGAAACAACCACCTGTTGATCCACAGCAGACTGACTACAGATCCATCACTTTGCAAGCGCACTAAAAATAGACACAATAAAACACACACACACACACACACTCAAAGGCAAAACTAAATCAGTCAAACAATTCAGAGTTCAGATCCTCATGCACTTTTTTTCCAGAAGTCTTACCTCACATCTGCAGCCTTCGCAATTCTCTCTCGACGACTGGTTTGGTGGTGTCCACAAAAATAACATCAGGTGGATTGCAACTCCGAAAAAAGCTCTTCTTTACCTCTTGGAGACGGACGCAACAACTGAACCGAATGAAGACCGGAGGGAGGTTAGAGAGAGAGAGAGACTGACAGATATAGAAGCAGCTGGAGGAAGCTTAACGCAGTCAATCAGCGCAGCAACATGTGGTTATGAAGCTGTGGCAGGAACGCAAGAGCTTGTCCTGTGCAACAGATTAAAGACGAACCCCACCAGCCTCCCCCCCCGCCAACGCTCAATTCTCCCCTCAGCATCTGTACCACCCACCTACCAGCTCTCCCCCACCTCTCGGTCTCTCCGTAATCAGTGACGAGAGCCCATTCATGTATCCTATTTGATAGGGTACCACGGGCTGAAATGCAACACCATGCATGAGGGGGGGAAATGAGGGGAGGGTGAGAGATCACAGATGATGCGAAGGATTCAGACTGACGTTTTATTTATTTAAATTTTCCTTCAATCATTCATGCTTTCCTAAGCTCACTATCTTGGTTTCAATATGACAGGCGTTGATTTATTATTATTTTATGAATGCATTTCATGGCTGTGGCGTCTGATTAATCTGCTTTTGCAGAGGACGTAACCATGACAATCAATATGGAGCCTCCAGGGCTTCTTAAAAGACAACAGGTTGGTTGGTTGGAGAAAGTGTGTGTGTGTGTGTGTGTGTGTGTGTGGTTAGTGATGTGCGCTGCTTTGGCTCGAATCTCAGCTTCTGTTGCTCAATTAAATTAACATGTGCTATTTACTGTCTCTCTTTCTCTCTCTCTTGCTCACTCGCTCTTCCTGAACGTCCCTTATCTCGTCTGCTGGGATTTACAGAGGGCTGCGGTGGTTCATCTGCAATAATTGAGAATATATGTCAAATCCAGGAGCAAAGCGAAAGGGAATGGATGGCATTCATAAATGTGAGCTGCAAAATAATCTGTAAATAATAAATCATTTTTTTAAAAAACAGTTATTCATTGAAAAACAATGCGCAAATAAACAAAAGCATACAGCGAAATAAAAGACTGCGGAAAAGAGACACATCATTTTTAACCTTCGTTGTCTTGGGTTATTGAAAATGGATGATATGCAAGATTATTACTTGATAACAATCCATAATCAAACAAAAAGTGCTCAGGCGTAGCTTAAGTAATGTATCGATTCTCTTTAGGTAAGGATTCATCAGAATAAAAAGCAAAAATCAGTCCAAGGCACTCAAAAAATGTGGACAAAATATTAAAAATATTGTCACCACAGCAAAATGGACCACAAACTATTCCAGCATATGTTTTACACATTGTAAAACATGCACTTCCAGCAGCAACCCAGTACTGGGAAACCCTTTGTGCTCAACAGAAGAAAAAGAGTCAAACAGGTTTGGAACAAGTGTGGGGTGAATAAATGATGAGGGAATTTTCAGTTTTGGGTGAGCTAGGCCTTTAAAGCGTACTATCTGTATATGTTTTAATTGGGTTTAAAGAAAATGTTAAACATTTAAATGGAAAATCCCTTAACCTGTTTCTTACACAGTAGCCAATGTTCAGATGAGGTATTTCTAGCACATTGCATTCCTATCACCATGGTTACATCAACTATGACTTCCTATATGATGGTAATGAAGGTATTATTTTTGAAAAATGTACACACTGTATAATATGTATCTACAACAGTCATGTCAAAGCAGTCAGTAAATCAGCATACTATCATCTCAAAAACATAGCAAGAATCAGAGGCTTTGTTTCCAGTGAAGATTTAGAGAAACTTGTTCATGCTTTTATCAGCAGCAGGGTGGATTACTGTAATGGACTCCTCACTGGCCTTCCTAAAAAGACAGTCAGACAGTTGCAGCTCATCCAGAATGCTGCAGCCAGAATTCTGACCAGAACCAGGAAATCAGAGCACATCACACCTGTACTCAGGTCTCTACACTGGCTCCCAGTTAAATTCAGAATAGACTTTAAAGTATTATTACTGGTCTATAAATCACTAAATGGCCAAGGACCTCAATACATTACAGATATGCTCACTGAATACAAACACAACAGATCACTCAGATCTTTAGGATCATATAAACTAGAAGTTCCAAGGGTTCAGTCAAAGTAGGGTTAATCAGCTTTCAGCCACTATGCCCCTCGCTGCTGGAATCAGCTTCCAGAAATGATCAGATGTGCTCCAACATTAGGCACATTCAAATCAAGACTGAAAACACATCTGTTTAGCTGTGCCTTTACTGAATGAGCACTGTGCTGCGTCCGACAGATCGCACTATTATGTTTTTCTCTTCTTCTTCATTCTTTCATATCACATTTTACCTGTTTTTATGTTTTTTAATCAGTTTTATTATTTGTTTTTGTTTATTTATTTATTTTTACTTGTTTCTTTTATTCTTGTTTATGTAAAGCACTTTGAATTGCCACTGTGTATGAAATGTGCTATATAAATAAACTTGCCTTGCCTTGCCTACTTTTTCTTCCAGAATAACCACTGGTGTCCCTTCTGAAAATGGACCAGGATTTTCATTCATTCATTTATTCATTTTCCTTCGGCTTAGTCTCTTTTGCTGAGGCCATCTTCCAGCCTCCACCGCGGTGACTGAAGCTCTGTACAAGACTTTTGGCCAGCAGAGAAATGAAAATGGTCGTGCCCAACTAAGTCTGGTTCTCTCAATGTTTTTTTTCTTCACTCTCCTATCAGGTGAAGTTTTTTTTCCCTCTCCGCTGTCGCCACTGGCTCACATGGTTCAGGATTGGTAGAGCTACGCATCGATGAATTTGCTCTTCAGTGTTTGAACTCTCAGTAATGATTTTAAATCACACTGAACTGAGCTAAACTAAACTGAACTGAACTTAAACACTAAAAACTGAACTACACTGTTCCAGTTACTATGACCATCCATGTGAAGCTGCTTTGACACAATCTACATTGTAAAAGCGCTATACAAATAAAGCTGAATTGAATTGAATTTATTCATCAGGGGTGGCCACAGCAGAATGAACCGTCAACTTAACCAGCATATGTTTTACACAGCGAATGCCCTTCCAGCTGCAACCCAGTACTGGGAAACATCCATACACACTCATTTACACACATATATAGTGCCGATTTAGTTTACTCACACCAACATGAAGAGAACATGCAAACTCCACACAGAAATGCCAACTGATCCAGCAGGGACTATAACCAGTGACCTTCTTGATGTGAGGCAACAGTGCTGACCAGAATTTTATTACAAATAAATAATATGTTTTTCTACCTAGTTGAACCATGGCAACCCTAAATTAACCAAGGTTTTGGTGCACTAACCATAATATAATCATGGTATTGAAGTAAAATCATATAATCAATTTGCCAAAAAACATCGCTGTACGTTTTATTATAAACCAATTGGGTGTTGCAAGAAGGATTTTGATATAGCTTTGAAGAATGAATGGATGTGTTAATAAATTAAATGTGATTCATTTCAGGGATACTGGACAAGTTGTGTAATGACGCCTGAATTTTCTGTTAAAGTGAAATATCTTTAGCAATTTTTAACAATATTGCCATAGTGGGAGGCACGGTGGCTCAGTGGTCAGCATTGTCGCCTCACAGCAAGAAGGTCGCTGGTTTGAGACCCGGTTGGGTCAGATGGAATTTCTGTGTGGAGTTTGCATGTTCTTATCGTGTTGGCATGGGTTTCTTCTGGGTGCTCCGGTTTCCCCCACAGTCCAAACACATGCGGTATAGATGAATTGAATAAGCTAAAACAGGTGATGGATACGTTGGTGGATCATTCTGCTGTGGCAACCGCTAATGAATATAGGGACTAAGCTGAAGGAAAATGAATGAATGAATGAATGAATGAATGGTAAAACTGTGGTATAGATCACAATTTGCCACAAAAACATACTTTTACTATAAGAAAATTGGGGTTACGTAGTGTTACAAGAGGGATTTTTATATGATTTTAAAGAATAAATAATAATAATAATAACAATAATTAATTGAGTTTAATAAAGTAAGCTTGATTCATTTACAATAATAATAATAAAAATTATAATTTATTCATTTATAATAATAATAATAATAATAAAATGAGTTTGTTAATAAAGTAAACGCGATTAATTTCAGGGATACTAGGAAAGTTGAGTAATGACGCCTGAGTTTTCTGTTAATGTGAAATTTCTTTAACAATTTTAACAATATTGCCATAGTAGGAAATACAGTTAAGCACGTGCAGAGATAAACTGCCATTAGGCAAAAATGTAATTTAGTAAATGTACAAAAATATCTAAGTATTGTTTTGGCCACTAGTCATTGGAAAATAAATTATATTAATAAAAAATACTACAGAGGCAGAACATTGGGGCAGTGGGTAGCACTGTCACCTCACAGCAAGAAGGTTGCTGGTGTGAGCCTCAGCTGGGTAAACATGGATAAGTTGGTGATTCATTCCGCGGTGGTGACCCCTGATTAATAAAGGAGCTAAGCCAAAAAGAAAATGAATGAATGAATGAATGAATGAATGAATGAATGAATGAATGAATGAAAAATACTACAAGTATAACGTAAATCAATCTGACAGAAAACATACCGCACTTTGACTATAATAAAATCTTGTTTAGGTTAAACGTTTTATAATAAATGTATTATGTTTTCTGTCAGACTGATAAACATTTAATTTAATTTAGGCTACACGTCCAAATAAATCAAAATGTGAGAAATTATCATCTGCAGATACTGCTTTTAGCAAAAAATAGACTAACTCAATTCACCATTAACACTGGGCTTTCAAATAAATCATATATACTGACAGATATAGTCTGTAAATAAATCATATATAGGTACAGATATATACTTACAGGTCGAAGTTAATAATCTGGAACTGGGCATCGTGTAATAATAACTTCCGGCCGGACAGCGTTCTGTGAGCGCGCGCTGGCAGTGTGCACATTCTCGTGAAGCCGCGTGAAGTGAACAGTCCGTCATCATCAGAAGAGTTATCAAGACCGGTTAAAAAGTTAATATATCTGCGATTAAGCCATGTCAACCGACTCGTGGGCTTTAGCTGTGGACGAACAAGAGTCTACAACCAAGCCTGTGAGTGAAACTGTATTTTTAATCGTGTTGTGATTCATTAGCGCACTAGCCGCTGTGAGTCAGGCGCTGGACGCGTCTCAAATCCTAGTGAACTGCCTACTTTGCGTTTATATGACACAGACGCGTTTGAATAGAGGTAAAGTTTTGAGGCGATGTTTTGGTCATCAAAAAATCTTTCTAAAAACATTCTGAGCCGTGGCCTGTGTGAGATTTTAAATGTAGATACGATTTAGTGACTACAGTTCGACTTGAAAATTTCCTGTGATTAGAAAGCTAAAGTTAACGTTTGTGAGATTTCAATTTACGTTAATGTTACATTGAGGTAACTTAAAGTTGGTTTTATTTTTGCACATTAAGACACTCTCGTTAATAATATGATTTCAGAAAATTATTATTTGCAAATAACAAACAGGAAAATCATACTATCAGAGTACAACATTGTTCACAGTCAATTAAATAGTGCTAGTATTGTTTTCAAGTCATAACTTACTTGCATGCAATAATATTCTATAACTTACTATAATATTCTATGTGAAGCTGCTTTGACTCAATCTACATTGTAAAAGCAATATAGAAATAAAGGTGAATTGAACTGAATTGAATTGAAATTCAGACCCAATATTTAAAGTAGCAGTAAACAATATGGAGACCATTAAAATGAGCGAATGTGAGAATATAAAACCAACTTTACCTCATTTAACAGCAAGTGTATATATCTTTATAATCTTTTAATTTTGTTTGATCGATTTTAAAAGTTATTATTGACATAAAAATAAATAAATATATATATATATATATATATATATATATATATATATATATATATATATATATATATATATACATACACACACACACACACACACACACATACATACATACATACATACATTTATTTTGTTTATATTAATATATATATATACACACATACATACACACACACATACATACATACATTTATTTTGTTTATTTTATTATTTATTTTTATATTTACTAAAACTGTCAATTCTTTTGTTTGAAAACAGGTTGGGAACCTGCGGATTATGGAAGCAGAAAATGCATCTTTGCATCAGAATAATGGTAGTCCTGCTTTACATGCATTAAAGTGTTAGTGGTTTTCATAGAAATACACTTTTAGTTGCAGTCCTGCATGACTTTTAAGCTTTGCAACTTTGCAGTATCACTAAAGCTTTATAATAGCTTTGAGCTTGTCTTTTTAACTTTTAAACTTGGAATTTCCTTGGTTATCGAAAGAACAGTCAAACAGTTTTATGTGAAGTATGAACTATTATTATAAAATGTATAGAGATTTGTTGTTTGTATAGTTATAAAAAAAAAAGAAACCTGTTGAAATAGTTGCATTATGCTTTTTATGCATTTTCTAATGTCTTGTACTTTTTTGTTCTTTAGGTGATGATGAAGAAGATGAAAAAGGTTCATTTCTTAAAATGTCAAAATTAACATATTTATATGTTTGAGCCAATTGCTCTACATTGTTAATATATATATTAACAATATTAATGTGTTGATGTATACAAGTGTGTGGGTGTATATATATATATATATATATATATATGTATGTATGTATGTATGTATGTATGTATGTATGTATGTATGTATGTATGTATGTATGTATGTATGTATGTATGTATGTATGTATGTATGTATGTATGTATGTATGTATGTATGTGTGTGTGTGTGCATGTATGTATGTATGCATGCATGCATGTGCGTGTGTGTGTGTGTGTGTATATTTAGTGTGTATAATATTTAGTGCTATTGCAATTTTTAATGTAGTATATCATTAAGTAGTGCAAGGGTGTGTTTACACATTTAGTCCTAGATTATTTAGTATTAAATAGTAATATAAAAGAATAGTTCATCCAAAGCTTGTAATTTACACTTCATTTACTTCCCCTTAAGTCATTGATGTACAAGATTTTATTTTCAAGTAGATCATTAATGTTCTAATGAAAGCTCGTTAAGTGAAACAATTGGTCTTCTTCAAACAATGAAAATTATTTACAATATTTGTAGTCTTAATCCACAGCCTGGGCAAACAGTTCTTGTGTAGTGAGCATGCTTGATGACATATGGTCGAGTGCACTCAGATGGGAGGTGACAAGAATGAGGATGCACGTTTTTTGCCAGAATGGTTCTTACCTGTGATTAAGATGTGACAACTGCTATAAATTATCCTTGCAGGCAGCATGACTCTATTCTGATAAATGAACTCGTGCCTGTGTGCGTGCTCATGCATATGTCATCAAGCAACCCGAAGCTTGTGCTCAATTCAATCGCATATGTGTGTGCGTGCAGAGAATTTTTTTTCAGGCTGTGGAATAAAGCAAATAATATTGTAAATAATGTTCAGTTTCTTTCTCAGATCAGGGCTTCCTTCTTTGTACCTCGCTTAAATGATGCAAGATGATTTGATAGATCCTGGATCTTTTAATCTTGATAACTGATCTCTGGCTAATTTAGTTCCTCAAACAAGTTCCCGAATCAGACTAAAAAATCTGGATGAACTGATCTGAGATTGCTGCGTGTGTTGTGAAGGACAGATCTATCGATCCTTGAAGTCATGATCAGCAATGCAACCATTGGCTGACAGCACAACAGCGTAATGACATCATCCGATTAATGTGCAATCCTCCGTTTGAGCAAAATATTATCGATTCCTAGTAAACAGTTTGTTAAATATTATTTGCAGTAACTTTCCACATTTGTTGTGAGCTGCAGGTTTTACACTTTCATGTGTCAAGAGTATTAAGATTTAGTTTTACATTTAGAGCGGATTTTCTTTATTATAATTTCTTAATCGGCGTAAGGAATAACTGGCTGTTTATATAAATTTTGCATCAAATAAAGCATTTTAATATAGGTAAAAGTGTCTGCAACTTTTACGAAGCATAAAATCACCGTCATATTAGCTGTCAAATCATGTTCATGACTGCATAAGTTATTATTCCTTAAAAAAAATGTATATATATAAAGTGCATGCCTATCGGCTTGTTAAGTGTGATGGCACGCGAAGCGGCTTCCGGGTTCAAGCACCAAATTAAACTGTATGGGGAGACTCAAGAAATGGTGATAATAAACGTTTACAAAGTGATTTATTACTCTCGAAAATCTCGATTACAATATACATTTCCATGCCTATGCTCGGATGACCAGAAAGTGATGAATTATTTTTATAATAAGTTGTTAAAATATTGATGTTTGTGATGCAGTTAGTTCAAAGACTGCCGTGTGCCATGGTTTTATATGAAATTAACTTAATAATGTGTGATATGACTAAAAAGTGGTCGTAAACCAATATTTTCTCAATTCAAATGAATCCGCTTGTTAAGTGATGACGTTTTGGTGACGTATGTAATACTGTTTCCGGGTCCAAGCCGCCACTCATTTGAGTTGAGAAATTATTAGTTTATGACGTTTATGATCACTTTTAATTCATATCACACATTAAAGTTAATTTTATATTAAAATCATAGTTTACACAACAATCTCTAGGCTTGCTGCGTAACAATTACCAAAATTGTAACAATTTATAAAAAACTGAATCACTTTCTGGCCATTCGAGGTGTTCTTGGAACAGTTTGGAACGATAGTGGAAAAGCAGCTATATATTGCGATCGTGATTTTCGAAAGTATTAAATCGCTTTGTTAACGTTTATTGTTACCATTTCATGAGTCTCCCCATATAGTTGAATAGAGCGCTTGGACCCGGAAGCCGCTTCGCGTGACGTCACACTTAACAAGCAGATAGCGGCTCGGACCCGGAAACAGTATTTCATACGTCACAACTTAACAAGCTGATTAACATACACAATTGTACTAAAGTTGGTACCTTAAAATAGTATGTGTTTGTGTCTAAAAAGGCTGTAATAATAAATGTTCTCTTTGAAATCCTTAATTAGGGAGAACCACCCCGTGACAGCTTTGTACTTTTATTTTGGAGTGCAAATTGCATACATTTAACTTGTATATTTTTTATGTACAGTATGTTTTTTATATAATATTTTTACAATAATTTATATTTTTATTCATTTTTATATTTTTTTATAGATAGTTTTTAATTTAATTGTTTAATAAAAAACTATTTACTATTTTCCCAAGTGTATGTAACTTCTACTGTAAGAAGATATCAGAATTTGGTACATTACAAAATCAGTATTATGCTTGAAAAGACCCGATCTAATCCTGTTTATAGGACCATTGACTTGCATTATATGAATCACCAAAAACCACAGATTCAGCTAAAAACCTTAAATGATCTACTGAATTAAAAAAGTCACCTACATCTTGAATGACCTGAAGGTTAGTAAATTAACAGTAAATCTTAATTTTTGGGAGAAGTATCCCTTTAGCACTGCAATGTTAACCTAGAAAAAAGAATAAAAAGGCTTTGTTTAGTGACGGAACTTACCAAATATCCTAAACTATGTGCTGTACTGATGCCTGTTGTTTACATGTGATAGTATTTTTTATCAGCTGAGGGCTCATGAGGAGCTTATAAAAATGTTTTGAGTCAAAAAAAGCTAGCAAAAACTGTAATGAACTATAATGGGTAATATTGTGAAAGTGAAAAGAAAAAACAGCTATGGTTTATACATGGTGTAAGAGCCATAATTTGATTTAATATAATTTATTAATAGTGCTCTGATTCACAGTTTATATGTTTCGTTGCATACATTTGATTTCACCCCTACTCTTCTGTTTTTAATGGTTTGCTCCGCCCTTATTGGACTGTTTAAGTTATATTACGATATAGAAAAGTGAAAGAAAGACAAATGGAGCAGCACAGTCTCTTGACCAGAGTTTATTGTTATGATGCTAAAAATTCTGTAAACATCTTTACATAAAAAGAAACCCGAGTCAAATTATTGCCCGACTGATTTTGATAACACATATGGTGTCAAAATCATAGAAGAACCACACTAGATTTTATTTGGAAGTCAACCAAGACCCATATTTTTAGAGGTCTCAGTCCACTTGTTTAGTGTGGATCAAGGCAGCTTTCAGACCTGCTCAACTGAACAGCACAGACAGAACACTTACAAGAGTTTGTTTGAATAGCACAAACTTGCCAAATGTGAACATCTTAAAAATTATTTGCTTGCCTCTGTATTTATTCAAATTACACCAGGGTTTTATGGGTTTAGATCATCAATGTAAGCCTTTTCTTTTCGGAATCTACTATTTTAGAGGACAGAGCCACACAGAGTCTCCTGAACAAGCTGATCAGAAGCAATCTGGTCAATAACACAAACCAGGTGGAGGTTCTTCAGAGAGACCCAAACTCACCGCTTTATTCAGTCAAGACTTTCGAGGAGCTGAGACTGTGAGTACTAGGGCTAAAATGACATGACACAGGTAACATATTGCAATATTACTGTATTTTTGAACATATAAATGTATCTTAGACGAGTGACGCTTCAAAAACATTGTGAAAGTCCTGATGATTCATCGCTTAAATCGTATTGCATGCAACAACAATTACTGCAATTATTTATGCTTTATTATTATGCCAACTATTACTGTCTTGTTGAATATTTGGAGAAAATAAAAGATTTAAGACCTATGGAGCATTTCTTTCAATAGTTTTTATTTGTGTAACTCAGGAAACCTCAGTTGCTCAAAGGCGTCTATGAAATGGGCTTCAACAGACCTTCTAAAATCCAAGAGAATGCCCTTCCCATGATGCTGGCTGAACCGTAAGTTCATAAATATCATGAATTCTATTTTAATAGAGGGTTAAGTGAGTCGTGCTTTTCATTTTGGCTCTATATTAAACTAGAATCAGGTTTATAATAGTGAACACACACATACAGATTTAGATGCATATATATTATTCTTGTTAATTGTTTTTATTGCAATGATTGCTTATTTGTTGCTCAATTGAACCATTTTATTATTTGTAATGTGAAATATCAGAGTATGTATTGAATTCAAGATTATTAGCCAAAATATTTTTTTCTATTTTAAATATTTCACAAATTACCTTTAACAGAGCAAGGAATTTTTCACAGTATTTCCTGTAATATTTTTTGTTCTGAAAAAAAGTCTTATTTGTTTTCTTTCGGCTTGAATAACAGCAGTTTTAATTTAAGGAAAACATTTTAAGGTTAATATTATTAGCTCTCCTAAGCAATATTTTTTTCGACTTTCTACAGAACAGCTCACTGTTATACGATGACTTGCCTAATTACCTTAAATAATCTAGTTACGCCTTTAAATGTCACTTTAGGCTAAATACTAGTGTCTTTAAAATAACTAGTATAATATCATGCACTGCCATCATGGTACAGATTAAAGTAATCAGTTATTAAATTACATGAATTAGAAATTAGTTCTTAAAACTATTATGTATAGAAATTGTTCCGTTAAACAGAAATTTGGGGAAATCATATAGAGGGGGCCAATCATTCTGGAGGGCTAATAATTCTGACTTCAACTGTGTTTTAAGGCAGTTTTAATATAACATTTATATGAACAAACATGTGTTTTTGTTGCTAACTCCCAGACCTCAGAATCTGATTGCTCAGTCTCAGTCTGGCACTGGTAAAACGGCTGCATTCGTTCTGGCTATGCTCAGTCATGTGGACCCAGCCTGTAAATGGTCGCAGGTAAGTTTAAAAACCAAGACTCACTCAAGTGTTCCCTTTCATTCTGATTTAAAGCGTGACACCTCATTTAAAACCATTGCTATTTCACGCACTTGTCACTTTTTGATGTCTTTGATTAGACTAGTGATAGAAAAACTTACACTTTTATAAATACACTTATATCCAACAGCTTTTTATTAGACTTTATATTTCCATTACATATCTCTAAATTAGTATATTTTATCATGTATTGGGCCAGAAGTCTAACGAAATGAATTGTGAGAGTTACTTTTTTCTTTTTGTGCAGTCAATGAGAAGTGAAAACACTAGTATGACATGCAACAAATGTATAATTCACAGTAACTGGAATCATAGTTAATGTAAAATAATGCGAAACGCTTAAATGTGATAGAGAACATGATTCTTTTACTAATACTTGTTTAAATTATTGTTAAGGGTCCTGTGGAGGGCTTAGAAATGTGCATTATTTTATTCAATGTTTGATGTAATCTCAACTGAAACACGAAGAGAGGGTTGGACATAGTGTAGCTCCTCCCCTTAAAAAAAAACAGCCAATCGCGGTTTGTTTTATGACAACTTTGCAAGTGAGAGTGTTTGAGCTCAAGCACATCAAATGAAAAGCAAATGAGAAAATTTAAATTGTAGGATGGGTTGACGAAAATAAAACCATTGATCCATTTAGGCAGAAGTGACAAACTACAAGCTTTACATGTTAATATCAGTTTCATTTCTTCTAAATGTGAAATTTGTCACTGTTTAGCGGCACACTAGCTCATACATATCCTAAAAACTGGCAATACTGACAATTTCATCTAAAAAAAAACTTTATTTTAAAGTACCTTTAAACAATAACAGAGCCTACAATAGCTGAGTTGACATTTTCCACTATTTTGTGATGCTAACCTCAAACCTGAGACCGCATGACATTTCTAAAAGAATAATTGCATGCATTTTCATCAAATAATTGTTTTTTTTTAAATGGTAATGAGAAATTCACTGAAATATCACAGTAACAGAGTTGACCTAATTAATCAAATCAATATTTGGTACAAATGAATAAGAGGAGAATAATGACATGCCTCCATGCCCTCACCAACTGAAGTGCCAACATTTTACTATGCCTTTTTATAGCTGATGTTACATAGTTTATAGTTGTTTCATAATTGAAATTACAAATGATACCAATATATTTGCGTTTCATGCAAACACACCAAAAGATGAAAATAACACTTAATTTATATATTTATATTATTTTATATATTTGTAGCTGAATGTAAGTTTGAGGAGGCAGAGATGGTCAAAAGTAGGTATAGTGGGAGTCTTTTGAGTTTATAATTCCAAGAAAAAATGTTCCTAAATAAATGCATAAACTTATTATTATTGTTAACTGTTTGCTTAAAGTTTTTGAAACGTATTAGAAGGTTGTTTTAAAGACACACATTGTTCCTTTTTCTGGCTGTTAACAGTATTTTCTAAATTTATTAAGTGATTACAAAAAAAAAAAAAAAGATATCCTGAAAAAAAACACAATTTTGAACCTGGCTTCATCCATTGGTCAGATTTCTGTTCTGGAAATAAATGCAAAATAGCATATTTCATTAAATAATTCTTTCATTTTCTTTTCGGCTTAGTCCCTTTATTAACCTGGGGTCGCCACAGTGGAATGAACTGCCAACTTATCCAGCACATTTTTACGCAGCGGATGCCCTTCCAGCTGCAACCCATCACTAGGAATAAATAATTCATCATTTGAATATTTTAACCCGGCATTTCAGAAAACTCATAATGCAAAAAAATTGACTATTTGCAAATGTTTTTGCCATAGCAATGACAAACGGCAAAGAATCGCGAGCTCAGAAACACATTTTAATCAGTAAAAGAAGCAGCACACGTCGCATTTTTTTTATGTGGTTTTGGATGCGATATGCGAATAACCCATACAGATGTGACCTGAGAGATGCATTACAAGCACTGATCTATAATAGATACATGATTACAAGCTGCACGCAGCAATTACAAGTTACTGAACACAAATACATATTTCGCAAACCACAGAAAACGAGGCAACCATTTTAATCACACTTACAGGTTATGTAGGAAAGAGAAACACTAACAGGATCTGGAGGAAGAAGAAATGGATTCATATAAACTCTGTCATCTCGTCATGATCAATCCCATGATCCCCAACGCTCCACTAGTGTTTGAAGGGGAAAGCGCAGTTGCGTTTTACTGGATCCCAATCTTCATATTTTGCGATGTCGTGTATCAACGTCGATGTGTGCAGGCGAAAGATCCGAACACAAAACGAATCATTCATTCGACTCCGAGTCTACTCTTTCCTTGAAGAATCAGTAGTTTTAAACATGGTGCACTTTCAGATTTAAACCTCAGCTGGATGTTTTCATTCACTTAGTGCTGTGTTACTGAATGGAAGGTCTGTTTTAAAATCCCATAGGGGCTCTTTAACTAAATCTGCAAAATATCTTTGCAATAACTCACAAAGTCAAAGGAATGAGTTTTCTTTTGAGCATGAGGTGTGATGTACAGTACATGTTATTAATTCACCGTGTCTGTCTTCCAGTGTTTGTGCATTTCCCCCACATATGAGCTGGCTCTGCAGACGGGCAAAGTCATCGAGCAGATGGGCAAATTTTATCCGGAAGTCACACTGGCATATGCAGTTCGAGGACATAGAAGTAAGCGTCTTTAAATAAAGCCTCTGAACCTTGTGATATGTAAATGCATGACGACTGCTGTGTTGTGTGTCAGTGGAGCGTGGCGTAAGGATCAAGGATCAGATCGTCATCGGCACACCTGGAACGGTTCTGGACTGGTGCATTAAGCTGAAACTCATAGACCCCAAAAAGATCAAAGTGTTTGTTCTGGACGAGGCCGATGTCATGATCGCCACACAGGGACACCAGGACCAGAGCATTCGCATTCAGAGGTCAGCTTTCCCTAATGTTTCAGAACGTGCTTTGACACCGAGCAAATGTGGACTGTTAAATATATGGATATTAGTTAATAATTAATAACCTGAATGTAAAACGCATTCCTTTGCAATGCCCTATTTTTAATGCTATGATTTTTTTTATCTGGAGAGGAATTCGTTTAAAATGTAAGCCCTTTCAAAATTGAAGAATGCATTATATAAAGTACATCTTTAGATTGTGTTTTTATTGTTACAAACCTGTGTTTTATAGAAAAGTATTATTTATAAACTGTAAATGTTGTGCTTCTTGCCATGAAATAGCCATTGATGCTGATATGGCAAAAAAAATCTAAACTCTTTAATAATTGATATAATAAAACTAACAGAAAAGTATAATTGACTGGTATTTTATAGTTTATATAATAATAATACTAGGAGAAATATATATTTGACTAATTTTAAATAGATTTAAATTCTCGTTAATTTATATAATAATAACACTAGGAGAAAAATATATTTGACTAATATTATTATATAGATCTAAACTCTCTTTAATAGTTTATATAACAATAATACAAGGAGAAAAATATATTTGACTCATATTATTATATAGATCTAAACTCTCTTTAATAGTTTATATAACAATAATACAAGGAGAAAAATATATTTGACTAGTGTTATTATACAGATCTAAACTAATAATTTATGTAATAATAATACTAGAATAAAAATATATTTGACTAGTATTATATGGATAAACTTTTTAATAAATTATATAAAAAAAACTAGCAGAAAAATATATTTGACTATTATTATTATAAAGATCTAAACTCTTTGATAATTTATATAGTTTTATTATATAAATTATTAAAGAGAGTTTAGATGTATATAATAATACTAGTCAAATATATTTTCTGCTAGTTTTATTATAGAAATAATACTAGAACAAAAATATATTTGACTTGGACTCAGCTAATACTCAATATTAAATCACACTTAAATCAATCTGATCAGAAAAATGGGGACATTCATAGTAAGCATATCAGTAATTGAGGTGAAATATTAGCCAATAGCCTAGTGGTTAGAGCGTCGACACATAGCACTAAGGTGCTCATGGTGACCCGGGTTCGATTCTCGGCTCGAGGTCCTTTGCTGGTTTTTCCCTTCTCTCTGTTCCCCACACTTTCCTGTGTGTAATCTCCACTGTCCTGCCTTGAAAAAATAATATTTATTTATTTATGTAATTAATTATTTTAGATAATTTATTTTTAATTTTTTTTATGTACTTTTAGTTTGATTTGTGTTAAAAAGGAAAATTTCACCCCATAATAAAAATTGGCTGTAATTTACGCACTGTCAGGTCATCTGTGATGTAAGTGATTTTTTTTTTTCCCCCTGCAGTACAACATTAAGATTTTTATTTTTAAATAGTTTCTTGGTGATTCATAAAATACAATTAAATGCCTGCAGGCACTTTTAGAGGCAAAAAATAAATATAAGTAAAAACAATGATTTAATAACCTGATGAAACAGTCTCATTGAGCAAAACGGTCCATCTGTGTGCATTAAATTTACAAACTTAAAAGTAACTTCAAAAAAGTGTCAACATGCTGAAGTAAAATAGAGTATAATTGGTCTATTTGCCATCTTTCACAGAATGCTGCCCAAAGGCTGCCAGATGCTGCTTTTCTCTGCCACTTTTGAGGACTCTGTGTGGAAGTTTGCCGAGCGGGTCGTGCCTGATCCCAACATCATCAAGCTAAAACGAGAAGAGGAGACCCTGGACACTATCAAGCAGTACTACGTGCTCTGCAACAGCAAAGAAGACAAGTTCAATGCGCTCTGCAACATCTATGGAGCCATCACTATCGCACAAGCTATGATCTTTTGTCATGTCAGTCTGTTTGCCCCTTGCATGGATGATATCTGTGTTTGAGCTTTTTTCACTCGTCTCATGCTGTCATCTTCTTTCAGACTAGGAAAATGGCCAACTGGCTTGCTGGCCAGATGTCTAAAGAGGGCCACCAGGTGGCGCTGCTCAGTGGAGAAATGGTGGTCGAGCAAAGAGCCGCAGTTATTGAACGCTTCAGAGACGGCAAGGAGAAAGTCCTCATCACTACTAATGTCTGTGCAAGAGGCAAGTATCTGTGTGTTGAAAATATTAACAAGGCAAATAAGAAATTCATATATATATATATATATATATATATATATATATATATATATATATATATATATGAATTTCTTATTTGCCTTGTTAATATTTTAACAAAACTGATAACTGCGGCTGCTTTGCTTATATATATATATATATTATGCAATAATTAGAAAATAATGTACAATGCCCTGGATGTCTCTGATTGAATTATAAAATTATTATAATGAAATGGCTTTGATTATGCCAACTCTAAATGAATACTTTCTATAGGTATAGCTATATTTTTGCATTAAATTACAAAGTATCAACGCCAAAACTAGAACTAACCTAAAGAACTAAACTAAACTGAAGAGCACAGTGTAAAAAATTGTACACCAATGAATATGTTAGAAAAAAAAATGTATATGCTATGTACTGCGTGCGTGCACACAGTGTTTTCTCTAGGATTTTTTCCAGCTGTGGCGGCAGACCTTTTACACAAATCTACCAACTATCTGTGAAGTTATTTTAATAGCCCCTTTCACACATACAGACCTTTCCGGAATATTGTGAACAGGTCCTTTTTGAAAATACCGGTAAATTCGTTCTGGCTATTTTCCGGAAAGGGAAGTTGTAACATTACCGGTAATTTGCCGGAATGCTGCGCTGTGTGAATGCAGAAGGAAGATTGCTGGAAAGAGCGCGTCCACGTCTAGAACGTGCTGACGTGAGACGTCTGCTTTAGCCAATCAGAACAGTCAGACGCATTCACGTCCGTGCGGTTTGTGAGATTAAAAGCTTTTGAATATTTTCCCAGACGCGTTTAGCTGCTAGAAGTTAGTCAGATCACGTTTATATGTTCTTCTTAATGCCAACTGTGTAAATAATCATCGATAAGATGCTTATGATGAGCCGCTGTTTGTTTACCTTCAAGCTTTGCGTGTGCCTGTGAAACAGCCTGTGAGCGCCTGCACACGCACATATTATTATGATTGTGATCCTCCATATGTTTTCATCGAAGTTGTTCACAATACTGATCATCCACAGAGTTTGTAATTTAGTCAAATGTTTACAAATACAAGCGCAGCCGTTTAAAGCTCGTTTGTGGTGAATGATGTCAGAATTTACCGGTATTTTGGAATGGATGTGTGAACGGTCTACTCTGGAAAAATTCCGTAACGTCCTCGCCTGTGTGAACAGCGCTTTTTTGAAAATACCGGTAAAGTCGTTCTGGAAATTTTCCAAATATTTACCGGTATCACTGTGTGAAAGGGGCTTATGACAATGGAGAAATGTCGTGAGCGCAGTATTACAAGTTGAGAACGCATTTATGCAATACGAGCATGCGAATCTTTACTGAAGTAAAGTGAAATGGCTATAAACTCCAGCAAGATAAAGTCATTGTATGCAGAACCCTAGATTTTCATTAATAAATAAATTAAAATTATAGAAAACTGTGTTCATCCTAACTAAAAGCTACGTCGTGTTTGCTGGCCTCATGCATCACGCACCTGTCAGTCAGTCAGCACGTAACCTCAAAGGGTTAAACAAATAACACACAGCACCACTACTATTACAGAAAAGTTTGCGCTGTTATAATTCATTTGCTTTTAATAAGTTTTGGTGTGACTATAGCCCACTATTAAAAACAACAACGACTGAATTTTTTTAACGAGAAGCTGGAATGTAGCCGTGGCGGGATGCATTTAGGGGTGGTGCCCCGCCATGGAGGAATGAATGTAGTGGAAACCATGCATTATATATATATATAGTTGAAATCAAAATTATTAAAGCCCCTTTAAAATTTTTCTTCTTTTTAAAATATTTCCCAAATGATGTTTACCAGAGCAAGGAAATTTTCACAGTATGTCTGATAATATTTTTTCTTCTGGAGAAAGTCTTATTTGTTTTATTTCAGCAAGTATAAAAGCAGTTTTAATTTTTTTTTAAAACTATTTTTAGCTCAAAATTATTAGCCCCTTTAAGCTTTCTTTTTTTTCGATAGTCTACAGAACAAACCATCATTATACAATAACTTGCCTAATTGCCCCAACCTGCCTATTTAACCTAATTAACCTAGGTAAGCCTTTAAATGTCACTTTAAGCTGTATAGAAGGGTCTTAAAAAATATTATTTACTGTCATCATGGTAAAGATAAAATAAATCTATTATTAGAAATGAGTTATTAAAACTATTATGTTTATAAATGTGTTGAAAAAAAAATCTTCTCTCCGTTAAACAGAAATTGGGGGAAAAAAATAAACTGGGGGGGGCTAATAATTCAGGGGGGCTAATAATTCTGACTTCAACTGTACATTTATATAGATATATAGATACATACATACATAAATACATATAAAAAATACCCATGCACACGTATTTATATACATCTATATAAAGAGAGAGAGAGAGAGAGAGATTTTTTTTTTATGTGTGCACGATTAGCAGTGCTATATGGCTGTATATCAGCACTGGTGGGAGGCATGCGCCTTTCAGTTTGTAAGTCATGCATTCTGCCATGTTCCTTAATCAAGCTACTGACCCACAGGTATTGATGTTGAACAAGTGTCGGTGGTGATCAACTTTGACCTTCCCCTGGACAAAGATAGCAATCCAGACAACGAGACATACCTCCACCGGATTGGCAGGACTGGGCGGTTTGGCAAGAGAGGACTCGCCATCAACATGGTGGACAGTCAGCGCAGCATGGAGATTCTCAAGACATACGAGAGGCATTTTGGCAAGTCTTTTTCATCATTAAAATAAATAGTTAACCCAATTTTACTTAATATTGTACCTGATTTAAAATGAATAAGTTAGGGAATATTGAGCTACTCCCCAAAAAAGTAACTAGTTACTTTTAATAGTAAGAAATAAGTTACGTTACTTTTGCTTTACTTTTTCTGACCTGGCTGTGACTTATCTCTTTTAGGACTTGCCAAGTATTTTTCTTCTTCTTCTTCTTCTTCTTCTTCTTCTTCTTTTTTAAATAGAGGAGCTCTGCAATTAACAGACTGTATAACCATCATTTACCTTCATTAAAAAAAAAAGCGTTAATGGAACACATTTTTAAAAAAAAGTAATGTAGGATAATGTTATCCTCAGAGAACTTCCTGACCCCAGAGCTCTACATGCTGTATATACAGATTAATGAAAGTTTAAAGCAATGTGTTTGCTCCTTTTGTCTTATTAATAAGTAAAATCACTGTCCAATCAGATGATCCTCTTTTCCTTTTCTTCCATGTGTTCAAAATAATGAGAATATTTCCATCACAGAAATGTAAGGGTGCACATACACTATGCGATCCGAACTGCGCATGGGCATGTTTCCCGGTTCGTTTGACAAGTGTGAGTGCTCCAAATCGAGCCCAGGTGCGGTTCAGTTGGCCGGTCCTGGCCCGGTTGGAAGAGGTGTGCCAGAGTGCAGTTCGGTTGGGCTTAGGCGTGGTATGCTAGTAGTGTGAGTGCAAAGCATGCCTGAGCGCAAATCTAAAGACGCAACATCACTTTTTAGGGGCTATTTCATATGGATCTTTTAACACTCTGTTTAATCAACTGTCATAGTTTTTTAAAGATGAACCCCAAAAAACCCAACCCCACCCCCACCCCCCCACCCCTGCACATCAGCTGCAACTTTAGCAAACCTCCTAAGAGGATCTGTTCGGCTAAATATTTGACTATGTTTCACTGCATCCCAAATTATATAACTAAAGCAATTTCCAGTGTGCTGAGCGACATCGCTTCATCGATGATGTTAGTGTGCTCTGGCTCTGAAGGTAAAATGCAGTGAGTGCAGGCCATCAGGGGAGAGGGAAGAGGGAACAAAAGTAACCCACGGTACATTAAAAAAAATAAAGGAACTCTGATATTATTACTTAATTTTTAAAAGTAATGCATTGCTTTACTCGTTCCTTAAAGGGCACATAGTTTACCCCTTTTTTATGATTTAATATTAATATTATGGTTGTTCTGAGTGTGCCAGTTTAGGTTTAGTTCAACACACAGTTCAGATGTTCTTATTATAATGTGTTAAAAAGTGTCATGTTGGGGGTGTTTACACAGTTTGCTGTTTTAGGGGCCTGTTGCTTCACAGTTTCGGCTTCCCGCCCAATGTAACAAGGGAGCCAAGAGCTCCCACACTCTGTGTTTGCAACAGACAGGCTGACAGACAGAGAAGCTAAGCTAAGCTAGGATGAGCATTCAGCAGTAGGACTCGGACACAGACCAAGCAGAGAGTACAAAATCATTTGTGTCTTTGTATAGTCTTGGTGTACAAGTGCCGAGCTTGTACACTGAGACTAATAACCACACACACTGAATTAACTTTGACTGAGGCAGCTAATGCGCCACGACACGGCACACCAGACACTCAGTGACGTGGCAGAAACATGAAGTGTCCCGAATTGTCACGCCCCGCATTCCAGAACTCCAAACACAGGCCTCCACCAGGGCAAACACAACGGCTCCGTGGCCGCCGAGCGGCTGACCCAAAGCTCCGCCGCGTGCAGCCCGATAGTGATATTGCTTTGACTCACACGCTGAAAATGGCGGACGTGCAACAAGAAACTGAGGATATGATCGTGGCGCGAGGCTGTCAATCAATACTGGTGGGCGGGGGGACCGCTCTCCTACGTAAAGTTACGGTCGGTCTGAAAACCGCTCCAATTGGTCCACCGTTTTTATGTTGTTAAATTAAAAAAAAAAGGACTGTGTGTTTTTATCACCCCAATATGACGGTCTATACACTATACTTACTCACATGTCTGTCCAAACAGCTTGAAAAGTAGACTTTTCACTATATCTGCCCTATAAAGTAATATTATTATGTTACTTGTAATGTGTTACCACCAACACTGGATATGATGATGATAATAATATGTTCATTATTATTTGTATAATTAAGTTTTCTATTTATGCACACATTCATATTATTTTTAATAATGATCACTATTTTTATAGATTTTTTAAAGTAAAATTAATTTGTGTAAATTACAAAATTAATGGACTAAAACATTGTATATTTTGTTGTTGTTGTTATAATATATTATGCATGTATAAATATATAGATGCTTATAAATTAATTATTTCTATTTTGGAAACGTAAGGTAACCTTTTTTATTTGCTGTTTTCTAACAGATAAGAAAATTGCAAGGCTGGACACGGATGATCTTGACGAAATCGAAAAAATCGCCAGCTGAGGTGATGAAGACCCAAACACTATTTCATTTTATAGCAAAATCAGTTCTGCTGTTACCTCGTTAGATATAAAGCTTGATTAAATCTACATTACAAAGACAGACGTTTACATAAATTCCCCGAAATTTGCTTTAACTTTAGTTTAATGCCAAACAGTTTTGATTCTGAGCTCTTCAAGTTGTTCCAGGAGTTTTTGAATTGGCTTGAGCTTAACAGAGTGTGCTTTGATTTAGAAGTGATCTGCCTGACAAATACCTTACATTTAATCTTGTTTAATGGTTACTGCTTTACTTGGGAATTCTGTCTGTTGTTTACTTGACTAATGAAGCATCTATTTAAATAGTGTTTTGGTCTTATGTTTGAATGGAACAGACAAGCTCAGAAAAATATGTTGGGACTTCAGAATATCTGCAAGCTGGCAGGAAATTATACGATGCATAAAACGCCACAAAGCAGCTCCAAACATTCCTCGAGCACTTTAGAATTAATGACACTTTGTATTGAGAATTATTGTGGAAAAACACAATAGAGTATTGTTGTGATGTAAAACAATGCCTTTGTACTTGAACTGCAGAAAGCATTTAAGCTTAAGCGTTTGATTTTTTTCTGTTCAGAAAGACCAAATAGTTTGAGTTTCAGTTGAACTGTGAATCATTTCAACATTTGCTTGCATCTTCTGCTGCAGGAACTGCAAGACTTTTGCGAAGTAAAAAGAAAAAAAGACTACTATTGTTGTAGTGGGAATTGTTTTAGTTTGTTTACATTATTTTGGGCGGCTCAAATTATTGCACTTTGTTTGATTTAAACCCATTTCTGATCGCATTTAACTGCGGCATTTCAGAGTTCTTTTGGTTGTTGTTTTGTTTTTTGTAAATTGCTGCATTTAGGGTTTTATAGTGTGTTTGCTAAATATTGTTATAATAATAATAATAATAAAATGAGCAGCTGGCTTATTTCTGTGTGTTGTGAATGTTATTATTGATTTTGACTTCATTAATTGCACTTGGTATGAGTTTGACTGGTTCATATAAAGGATTTTAAGGAGTTTAAAAAGTAAAAAATTACTTTCAGACTCATCTAAATAATTAATAAAGGCTCAATCGAAAAGCCGCATGTCATTTCAGAATATTGAGAAAATGTGACCATTGCAAAATCACAAAACTGTTTACACCAAGCAATTAAATAACGATAAATATATTTATGTCCACCAGGGTTTCTGCAGAGTCTTAAAAGGTCTTAAATCTCAAAATCCAAATTTTAGGTTTTAAGTCTTAAATTTACTGAAATATTGTTGTAGGTCTTAATTTAAAAATCATCTCAATAAAACTAAACTTTTTATTTAATAAGGTAATTTTTAACTGTTTATCATATTAGTTTAATTATTTTGCTAGCAATAATATTTGTTAAAGTGTATTATAGTTAGTTTTAGCTTATTGTAGTTTTAGAAAATTTAGTTTATTATAGTTTTTAAAACTTTAAAACATTTGTTTATTTTGCTTTTATTTTTAAGAAAGTGTATGTTGTAAAAAAAGTGTATGGATACAAGTAGACATTGCTTGTTTTTACACAATATTATTATTATTATTATTTACACATAATATTAATGTATTATTGTATTATTAAATGAATTGAATTATACTTTTTTTTTCTTTTTCTTTTTTAAAGGGCAAATAAAAGTCTTTTCCATCACGGCCGATTGAAAAATTGTTTAGCCTTTTGCCCTTTATGGGTCTAAACTTCCATTTTATAATGGTCTTAAAAATGTCTTAAAGTCTTAAATTTAACTCGGCGAAGCCTGCAAAAACCCTGGTCCACACAGACGAACAATTATGATATGTTTTAATTATGATGTATATCATCAGTGGAGTGGCTTCACAACAACTCTGTGAATGTCCTTGAGTGGCCCAGCCAGAGCCCAGACCTAAATCCTATTGAACATCTCTAGAGAGATCTGAAAATGGCTGTACACTGCTGCTTACTATCCAACCTGATAGAGCTTGAGAGGTACTGCAAAGTGGAATGGGCAAAAATCCCCAAAGACAGGTCTGCCAACCTTGTGGCATCATATTCAAAAAGACTTGAGGCTGTAATTGTTGCCAAAGGTGCATCAACAAAGTATTGAGCAAAGGCTGTGAATCTTTTTTTCACATTATCATTATGGGTTATTGTGTGTAGAATGTTGAGGAAATAAATGAATTTAATTCACATTGGAATAAGGCTGTAATATAAACAAATGAGGAAAAAGTGAAGCTCCATGAATACTTTCTGGATGCACTGTAAATTCATTCATTCATTCACTGGAAAAAGTCTCCGTGGTCAAGGAAATAGGTTTATTTTTTATAAGCAAAATATATATTTTATCTATAATATATAACATGTTCATCTAAATCTCTCTAATAACACATTTTCCTCAGATTTTTTTATGTTAATATAATACAAACCATTTCTTACATTTTAATCATCTTATTTGTTTTCATCAAGTAATTTTTTATATTTCGGACAACCAATATTATTTATAAATG